>NC_091928.1:10495038-10798163 GCF_041260155.1 Ptychodera flava
AAAAATCTGGGGCAGTGATCTGCCTGCCCAACAAACTCATGAGAAATTTAACAGTGCTATCTCCTGGTCACAGTGATATGACACCTCCCTTAACACCTTTCAAACTCCCTTTTTGGTACAGTCTTGTATAGTTTCTTGCATACAAATAGACCATACCATGCTAACATGAGGGGTGACAAACCTGTATGTAATACTAGCTCTACAGTCACAATCAGGATTGGTAACAAAATTCACTGAAGAAGCAGAGTACACTCACTTCACATACAGGGATAAGGTACTGGCCATAATAAATTTTCAAGAATATACTAGAGTTTACGCTGTTGTAGGCTAACTAACAATGCTAATTTTTGAAATGGTCAATATAATTGGTTTGATAAGCAATGTAACAATCTGTATGGATTGGTCATATGACATTAAGCTATTCACCCCCACTTTCTTATCAACAAGTGGAAATTCAGCATTGATAACAATGGATTTGGGCCAGCCCATTGTAGTGAAAGGGTTGTACTATGTGAATATGCAAAGGAACTCAATGGCACACTCTATCATTTCATTTTTACTGATGACAAATGTACTGAGTCTCTTCTTGAACCACGAAGTCCTGGCAGTGTTGAGAAGTATTTTGATGGAACAAATGGCTAGCAAGCCCATGAAGACTAACTGAAAAGACACTTTATAAATCACTGATACAGATACAAAGCATAACATGAGTCTATTTTATCTCAATAGCACTGATCACAATTGTACATCTGTACTTAATATTTGTTGAGTGTATGACATCGTCTGTTGCTAATAGAAATCTTGTCAAATTTTACCACTTTGGGCCTGTGTTTACATTCACGGCTTATGGTTGGTGCCATTCCCATATGATTTCCGTAGCTTTCATTATAACAATCATGTAACAGAGCTTTGCGATTCGTGTGTGCTTAAACTTGAAAATGTTTTGTAAGACACTTTGAAAATTTGCAAACTATATGGAAGTGCTGAATTCAGCATTATGTGAACACAATCCTACTTAAAATGCATGGCTAATTTTCAATACCGACATAACATACAAAATGACTTGACGGAACTTGGAGGGAGTGTCATTCTTGTTTCACATCACTGTGACAAGAGACGGCAAAACCCCACAACATCAGCTTGAATGAACTCAACAAAGGAATGGAAAATTAGCATCAAACACTGAATAGATACATCAGCTTTTAATCAGAACACAACTGAAAGCTATGAACAAGTCACAAAAGGTTAACTGCAAAATGCATAGTTACCGTATCAAGTAAAAATCTACTATACATTCATGAAGTAACATAGTCTACAAACTACACACAGAAAAGCTCCAACAAACAGATTTTATGGGTAAAAAAACAACACGAACATAGAGTTGTGTCTTGTTCTGTCTGTTAAAGTTGTTTAAATTTCAGTTTTATAATAATTTAAAAAAAACAAGAAGAAAACTGATTCAAAAGTATAAGAAAAACACAAGTCAGAAAGAAGTTCCCGTAATAGACAAGAAATCAGAGAAAAAGATACGTATATTGAAGATCTGTGACAAAAGTTACTTTCCAATAAATATTTGCATAATCCTGTACCAGCTCTCTCATTTGCATACATGTTTGAATAAATTTGCATGTATTTGCATACCACGACAAAGACTAATTTTCATATTGCATGCAGGAGGTCAAGGAACTATTTCCTGGTCTTAAACTATTTGTTGATTTTCAATATAACTTGTTGCAATCTGAAAATTTTGAGAAACGCATGAGAACAAAATGGAAGGCATCAGTATAAAATAGTTTTTGTTAAGTTCACTTACTATCTTTTTGATAAGTGTAAGTACAAAGTAAGATGCACCATCTTTATTTTTCTCCTTGATATCAACTTTGTGGAAACAGATGGACAAGTTTTTGTAGAGTTGTCTTCAAAAATAATTCTCTTGGCAAAGAATTTTGACAACGTAACTCTCGACAAGTGTACCATCATAGCACCACATGGGTTCAACAACTCCCACACGGTATCAGACAGCAGCGTTAACACTCCCTTCTTTAAATAATAATTTCTGAATTTCTCCGTTATCATTTCCCTTCTTCAAAGTGCATGATCACTGAGGGCTCTTCAAATCTAGAAGTCAGTTTTGGTCAACACAAATAAAACATTTGTACAAACTCTCATGATTGGTCAGAACTCTCCTTTGTAAGATTAAAAACAGTACACATAACTTTACAAGAAATCCCTATAATAGTATATTGCTTTGCACAGATCATATTCTCATTAGTTTTGTTGGGTGCGACAACAAATGACAAACTGTGCATTGTTTTTGGAAAATCTCTAGTTTGTCAGCATGATTGGTCGTGTTTTTTCAAAGTGTATACTAGTATCTTCTGGAGGAAAACGTTTATACCATTTACATGTTTTGATTTGCATTTCTATGCTACCTGAAATATCGCTAGGACAAATTTCATGAATCAGTGGATTGTCTGGATCAACTTCTTCTCACAGCTTTCTACTATCACATTCTTTTCTGGTAAATAAATGTTAAAAATACCACTGAGGTAGACAAAACACTGTCAATCATGGACTTTTTGAAATACTTTTCCCCATAACTGAAATGTTGCAGTGTTGACTGGATGAAAATGAGCAGTATAATGTGAACACAGTCTAAGTGACGTTCACACACAAACTTTCAAGTGATAGCAATGAATCTACAATGAATTCAAACATTTAGAAACTTATATCTGAATGTTCAGATGTTTACCTGCTCTAACTATATCACTGCAAACACTGGCTTTGTGCAAAATATCATGTCAGTCTGGGAATTTGATATGTTTGCATACCATAGTCTTTGTTATTTCTTGACGTCATGTTGCCTCAGAGCTGACTAAATTCCCCTTGTCATCACCCTTTCACGTTGGATCACTTTTGAATGGCGTTTGACAGAAAAGAAGGTGAGACTAAAGATACACAGCCTAGCCTATACTGGAACAATTTTACAAACCAACATAATCCTAGGGGGTCCAGTTGCTTAACAAAGCTAGGGGAGACCCCCCCTTCAAGAGGAAGAATTAGCTAAGTGTCCTGCAAGTGCACTAGAAAGTAGGATGTTGATCCCCATATAATTGCAGTTCTCACTTTGTGTCAAAAATGCACACCAAAGCATCACAGTATATTTGCAATCAAAATCTCTCGAACAGAATATTTTAGTGGCTTTTACAAAACTATCTTCTATAAATGGATCTCTTTATATTAGCTTTCTAAGATACTCTAATATAGAACTTCAAATAAAATTATCCTTTGTCTTGTCAACTTACATTATTTCACATTCATATTCCTGCTACTTTTGGAAAGGTAGAAAACAAGATTGCACTCAAGGAATTAGATGTGGATTACTGCTCACCACTCTGCAGAAAGGATGAGCTGTCTGGAAATTTCCAAAACAGCTCAAGACAAGTTTGCATAGCTAGTTCCTGACAATTTAAGCCAAAATGAGAAATTTTGTTTAATCTTTGTTCTTGTCATTTTCACACTTTTTTCTCAGTCAAGTGTTTAATGATTGAAAAAAAACTTGAAGTTTGATTTTTGTTCTACAGAAATTTCAGTTTCAAGATCAATTTTTGAGCCCTGAGTGAAATTGTGAGTCACTCCATCTTTCTGTGTACTTCCTCTTGAACAGAATATTTGAAACTTGGATGTTTTGCATGATGCATGATCATGTATCAGACATACCGCTAGTGGGGAAACTACCTTAATCTGTCAATGTGAACATTCCTGCTTTCTTGAACAATGCTTAAGTCTTCTCACTTTTAATAAGAACAGTCACATGAAAAACTCACAAGCCATGGACTTGTTTTCGTCTAACAAATGTCAAATAAGGATTTTACAGCTGGCATGCTCTGATTGGCTGATAGTAAGGCACAATATGCAAGTCTTCATTCAGTCCCCTTAGGCTGGTGAATTTTTCATATCCATACTGAAAGTGAGACCACCGTGGCTGGAATAGTTCAATAAAACATCTGTATAAAAATAAGACTGGCTTATAATGCTGTGCTTCTGTCTTCACCAGACTAAAGGGCCCTTTGCTAGCGGACTGTACTCTCTGTCTTTATCTCTCACATCGGATGACTTGACAAGGAAAGTCAGTGATTTGTCTGTGAGGATCTTTGCAAACCTAGTCTGGCAAGGGCCTCTGTTCTGTCTCTCATACCCGTGAAGGGTTCCAGAGTCCTTTTGTGCCCTGCTACAGTCCCAACACGCCCTCTCCCTTGCATCATCCGTGCATTCCTGCTTAAGTTTTCTGCCGTGATGATGACGTCATCACTCTCTTGTTGCTGTTGCTGCTGTTGTGACCTCCTTTGATATTGGTGGCTCACTTTGATAAGCCCTGGCATATTGTTTGTCCTTTGATAAGGAAGTGGATTCTGTTTCTCCAGTAATTTGTCAGGTGAGGCAATGTCTCTGTTGTAGATGCCTGCTGTGATTGGATTGCATGGCATAGACTTGTGATTGGGGAGTTAATTCTGGTGGGCCCTGCCCTGAAGGCTGGCTGTGATCAGGTCTTCTCATCTGAAGGGGTGCCTGTATATCAGCTTCTACAAGTCTCTGGTAGTAACCTAATTTTTCAGCAGGTGGAAGACCTGCTTCTTTTTCAGGGTTTCTCTTCTGGAGTATAGAAGTCATGACTGGAAAAGTTCCATAGTTTCCTGCGGAATGTGACGAAGAGGATGCAGAATGTGCTGGCATTCCTCGAGAGTTGTGCACAATATCCTGATTTTGAGCGGGATCTCTTGATGATGGATATGACGGATGAGAAGAGGATCCACTGCTGTTATCTCTTGAGGAACTACTGTTGTGACTATGCAATGATGATGATGAACTATGGTGGCCTTGAACGTACGTATCAACATTGGACGATGCATAGCCTGAATCGGGGGATGAATTTGCTCCGATGGTGTGAACTCCCACATTGGAAGGCATCTGATCTAATGCATAGTGCCCATCTGGAGACATACCTCTCCTTGGGCGACCTCTGTTCTTCTTATCAACGACATTCTCAAAAGGTTCTAACGTATGTCCTCTCATTCTTGAAACAAAACAAGAGGATTTCATGTCCTGAGGTTCATTGCTCGTGAGTGGTGCATGTCACTGCGTCCGCGGACCCCATCATGGCTCAGTGACTTATTTGAATGTGAGTTCATTTCTGTCTGGTTGTCCAACCATAGATGCTGCTCACTTGGACTGACAGTCCACGACTTGCCGATGACCAGGCTTGCAAGTCCTTCTTTCGAGTCAACACTTGTATTAGAGTAGTCTGCAGGTTGATCACTTGGCTCTGGAGTGAATTTCCTTTTCTTCATTGGAACTGTAAGATCTACAGGTCCCTGGCCCTCCTCTGTCTCAGCAGAACGCTTCTTAGACAGATGTGTATACATATGGTCATCCCTTTGGATCTTCTCAACTGAATGCCTCTGCTTTGAATCAGTAGTTGGCAGCTCTTTGGACAAGGATGGAGGAGGTGTGGATACATGATCTACTCTTCCTAAGTAGGGAACACAATCATCAGCTTTAGGGTGGAACAACGTTGTATTGCTGTTGGACAGGGCTTGTGTCTTTCCTGAAGACAGAGAACTTGAATGAGCCCCTCTTCCCAAGGAATCAGTTGCTGGGATTTGAAACTCTGCGCTACTTGTGTTAGTGTTGCTGTTCAGCTCCTCTGCTTTCAGAACATTGGCAGCCATGTGCAGGGGGAAGTGGGATAGTACAGAGAGTTTGTGAGGGTCCAATGTGGCATGCGCCGGTTTGTCTGGTGTGGCAATCATGCTTCTTGTAGTACTGTCAGACATTGGTGTTTCACTCCTACTTGAGCTGCCACAGGAAGACCTACGTTGCCGTGCAAATTTTTTGTGCTCGATTTGTAAGTGCATTTCATCCAGGCTCTTTTATTGCAGAGAAAGTCACAGCGTCCAACTAGGCATCGAAGCAGGGTAATAGTTTCTCCCATATCCTCACTGTCCATGTGAAGACGCACACACCCAGGTAATGGCAAGGAGTCATCCTCTTCAGCAACTTCCCGTAGTCTCATTTCAAAATCATAGTACTCTCTCCCTGATTGGTCGGCTGCACTTGTGGTGGTTGTGGAGATCACAGACTGACTTCCCCCATGCAGCATTGTATCCTCTCCTCGAGGTTGCGCATTGGGCGGTGCCATATTGCCGGTATCACAGAATGCGTTACTGCCAGGAGAACCCCTATCCCTTACAGCGGAACCTTTGGTGTGCATTTGGATTTCTTCTTTTCCATGTTCTACGTTAGAACTCTCACAAACTGCCTCTGCATCATCATAATCTTCGACCTGTTTCCGGAAATCTTTGCTTGGGACTATTGCGCTTTTTCTCTTTCAACTCATCCTCCTTTGTACACTTGCTTCCTTATCACAATTGGAATTCTTTGAAGTTTCTGTTTTCTTGGTTGACATAGAGGCATACGGCTCAATGAGGTTCCCACTGGCTCTTCTTGAAGCTGCTGCCTGGTATCTTGTACACACCCTTCCTTCTGACACTTCACTGGATACTGGACTTCTGCTTCTGCCCCTGCTTTTGGTCTTTTTTGCATATTGAGATGGTGGTGGTGGCGGTGGTGGTGTAGGAGCAGACTTCTCAGTATCTCCCTTGTTACTGACAGAGATGTTGGAATCTACCGGTACCTCTTTCATTGATTCTGTTGGAGTTTGCCTTGACTCTTCAGCTGATGCTGCAGGCTTCAGAAACTCATCCTCATCTGTGGGCTGCCTTGACAGATCAAGAGCGTCCTCATCATCTAACTTGCCATTTTCAAGCTCCCCTGAATCAATAATCGTCTCAACACTAGTTTCAGAATCTGTTCGCTTCTCAGATAATAGCTCCCTCACAGTTTTTATCTTGCTCTTTCTCATCCTTTCTGCCAATAGTCTTCTGCGTTTTGCTTCCCGTCTGATACGATATGGTTCTTTGTATGGCTCCTTTTCATCTTCTGGCAATGCCTGCCATTTTGCCACGATGCATTTTTTCAGAGACCCCTTAGGCTTCCCTTTAAACTTCTCACTTAATCTCTTGGACCATCGTTTATAGAATCTATAGAATGGTGACCTCATGGACATTGATACATCTGTGGTGTCATATGATTGTGCAGGCTTTTCTTTTGGCAGCTTATCTGGTTTTCCTTCCTTATATCCTGGGCCATTGATGGCTTGATCTGATGTTTCACCTCGACTTTCAGCATGCACATCCTTATTGGAACACGACTCCACCAGGGAACCATCAGCTATCCTTTTCTCACGTCTCTCTAAAGCCTCTTTCACGTACTTGTCCTGATTAGCAGAGTCAAGTGCTTTCCAGTGCTTCCCTACTATCTTCATCAGTTCAATGTGGGGCATTCCTGGATTTGCCTTGCGGATATTGGGATATGCATCCTTGGAAAATATATTATACCCTGTACTGTAAGCTCTGGCAAGCTTTGTCTTTTTTGGACGCTTTCCTAGAGGATTCTGTTGCATATCATTTGTAACCCTGATTCCCCCTTTGATAGATGTCTTCTTTGGCCTGAGTGGTCCACCTGAAGCTTTCCTGTTGTAAACAAGTTGTTCTTCTCGTGACAGACTGGCCCATTTGTCGTGAATCAACTGATAAACCTCTAATCTACTCTTATTCGGGTGGACTTTGCTTGTTAACTTATACCACTCCTTCACAAACAGGGCATACCCAAAGGCTTTCTTCTTCTTCTTCACTTTGCCGGCGTCTTTGTTCTCTTGAGTTGAGGACTCTGTTCCTGCATTGGTTCTAATCTCTTGGTTCCGATCTGTATCATTTGTCTCCTCTTCTCCTCCCCTTCCTTGACATCCATGTAAGCCAGCTGCCGACCATACTTCTTCATCTGCCTCTTCAACATGGATTCCCTGGCACGGACATGAAAGGTCTCCTGTTCCTCTTTAGTCAACGACTGCCATTTCTCATTAATGATCTTCATGAGGTCCTTTTTGCTGCTGTCTGGGTATTGCTCCTTCAACTGACCATGCATATCTGCTACAAGCATATTAAACCCTCGTCTGCAGTGTTTCCCTCTTTGGTCATTGTTAGGTTTCACCTTGGGCACCCTGATATTCAGAATCGATGGTGTTACAACCTGTGACCGTGTCCTCTGGTCATTCTTCACTGGTCGTCCGACACTTCTACGAGGGGCAGGTTTATGGAAGTTTTTCTTGATCTTCTCTCTGGCTTTGAGATGATACTGCATCTGTTCCTCAGAGTCTAGTTTCTTCCATTTCAAGTGGATCATTCTCCTGATTTCATTGATAGTTTTGCCGGGAAACTTTCTCTTGAATGAGCTGTATTTCTCTCTCAGGAATAAAGGATAGCCGTTTGTAAACTTTATTCGTCTATTGTGTTCAAAATCTAATACTTCATCTGCATCTGCATCATAGGTTTGTTCTTCTGCTTGGGCTGGTTGCATCTCCTGTGGTTGCTCAACATCAGTTCTTTTCTCTTCAGTTTCTGTACTCTCAGGGACTTTGCTTTCAGGGAGTTTAGTTTTCCCTTCAGCTGCAACTGCCTTTGGCTCTGACTCCGTGGCTTGTGGTGAGGGCTCTGTTGCATTCAGACATTCAGACAGGGCCTCCTGTAGAAAAGGAGAACCCTGGTTGGTCCACAGCTGGAGAGGTTTCTTAAAGAAGTACCACTCATCTGATGGTACCTGCTTGGAGCCCTGTCTTTGCCCAGTCTTCACGCCACACTTCCAGAACTCCCTACCCTCCTCGTATCTACATCTGTATACACACACATCATCTTCTGGGATTTCAGTACATCGGCCTTTGAAAAAATTAAACAAAATTGTAAATGTTATTTTCTCACTGTTAAGTGGTATAGAGAAGTCATGTAAGTAATTGAGGTTTCAGCAACTTTTTATAACAAGGGAGATTAGTCAGAGCATGACATAAAACAGGTGTTGACAGAGGTCAAGTAATGAATCAGAAGGCAAAATTTTACCAATTTTTAGGAATTTTTCTGTAATTTTTTATAATTTTGGACCAAATGGACATCACATTTCATTGGCTAGAGTTTTTTCTCAAAATTTTTGGCAAAAATCTGAGAAAAATTGACTGAGGTTCATTATAAACAAGGGGGACAAAAATAGACTTTGGCACTCAAAGGGTTAATGATGAAATGATAAGTGAAACGGTGTTCACTTGGCTCTTGCTACACCTTGTAATGATCAACTGACAATAAAACTGTACACAAAATATCTATTGAACTGTAACATCTCAGCCTGTGGTTCTTATCTTTTGCAGTTCTTTCAAACTTACAAAGTTGAACAATGACAAACCACTGTATTTTATAAATATTTACAGCACATGTCCACTGACTGAACGAAAATAAACTATCTTGCTGACTGTGGGTAAAATCAAATCAAAATCTTACCTCGTATGTAGTCTGAAATATGAAGTACAGCACATTTTCCGATCACATCTGACATTTGACGAATAATGGAATGGCCCTGGAATACTTCTTTTTCATAAAATACTGTTGTGGGCAAATGTTTGGTGTCCTCTGCATACAAGAATACTGGCCCCTGAAACCACGGAATACCCCTACGGATAAAAGACAGATTTTCTGTCAATATTTGTGACATCTTTTCACAATATTTGGGCTGATGTGCAGCGTCTTGGAAGCTGTTATCCAACTGGGTGGCTGAATCTTACCATTATAATTGAATAATACAAATAGACTCCCTAAGTTGCTGTGAATAGTGACAATCAACCAATCAGATATAACATTCTGAGCTATCTGCACATCAGCAGCAATATTCATGTGAAAGGAATCAATGAAGCATCAGTTGCTGGACGTGCTGGCCGATGGAAACTTTGTAGTTCACCTATGGCAGTTGTATTATATTTCAGTTCATAACAATGTATATTTGGCAACAGCAGCTGTACAAGGCCTTAATTTTGTCAACTAATGTTGTTTTCAGTAACATGCAAACCTAAGTTCTGGGAAATGACATTGTCAAGATACAGTGATTTCTAGATTAAACACACCAATTAACCCTTTCACCACCATGGTTTGTCCCAAATCCATTGTTTTCTATGGTAAAGTTGGACCTGTATACAGGGAACTGGGGTGAAAGGGTTAAATCTTCTTAAATCTTTGACCCCATTTCCCAGTTAAAAAGCCCAAGCACCGTATTTAAAAGGATGGATTCAATCAATTTCTTGTCATCCAGAGGTTTTAGACATACTCACTCTTTGTCTTCCCAGAGTACATCTATCTTTGCAATGCCTGGTTTGTTACGGCCATCAGGATGTAAGTAGACACAGTCACCAATCTTATAACAGCCAGTCTCAGTCACATACTGCTCAAAGGACGGACTACCATCTTCTCTCACACACCTCTCGTTGGTTCTCATGTTGATCAGTGGTACTGTCTGGAAAGCAATGTCACCAAATTAATGAAATGATTCTATGAAATTGAAAGTCCATATCAAATGCAACATGACCAAACTTGAGAAAAGTTTTGAGAGCTGATTAAAACAAATGAAGTCAGGCACACCTTGTCGTGAGAATTTTCTTACACATCCATGCCTTCTTGTATATTTTCAATGATGGCAGAGAATTGTTAAGAACTTTGTCACTAAATTACACACAGACGATAAAAAAGAACATACAAGCTCAATTACTTTGTCACTTTTCATGTTTTCTTTTAGCTAAAGCTACATTCTGTCATGACAGACCGATTACAAAATCTACTCATTTGTCTTCAAAGCTCCACTTTGAAAATGTCTGCAAGTTTTGTACACGTCTTTGTATAAGATTGCAATTGTTTACAATTGTAAAGTTTAATAATTCACGGTATTACACTCACCATATTACTATAATCAACATCTATGTCCGAAGTGGAGTCTGGAGAGCCTCCAGCTCTGACAGCCTTCTCCATGGCTTTCTCCATCTTAAGATCTGACTGGAGGTGACCATTGATGTATCGTAGAGCTGGGGAGTCCAGTACTTGGCCCCACTCACACACCTGCTCCCTTGATAGGATGTAGTACTCCTGAAGTCGTACTGATGCATAATAAATCTACAAGACAATTCAAGCATGGGTGTGTGATTGTTAGATGATGTCATGTGACCTCATGTGGTGGTATCATGTCACCAACATGAGCCAATCAGATGATCACATGAAAAGTATTGGTCATGTGACGTCCATTGCATTCTTATTTGTGGCAGCTACCTTTGCCTCCCAAATATCATCAACATTATCATTAAACAGGATGAATTAAGCGGTGTGTTAAAGAGGGCTGTCAAACTCCTATACCCATTACATTCCTTGTGTAAAAATTCTGCAGCATCATTTTGCACATTGAAATTCATACAACCTGTGCACGTGAAAGGATTCAAAGCACAGATTCATCTGACAGCACAGGTACAATTAACATCATCTCATTAACACACACTGCTTGTACTCTCTCTTCTGAATTCTCTGCTCCTTTATGTCCCTCTGAGCCGTGAAACATGATTTACAACTCTGATTGCAAAGAATCCCTAACCTTTAACACTCTAATCACTATGGTTTTGCTCAAGCCTGCTGTTCAAACTGGGGAGTGTTGATCTATATACAACAACATATGATGACAAAAGTACGAGTACATCCCTATATCTAAATCAACATCAACAGACAGCCACTTGAAATATTACAATAGGGTTGAACCCTTTCAGCTCAATTTCCCTCTCTACAGATCCATCTTTACCATAGAAAACAATAACATTGGTTCAAACCACAGCGGTGAAAAGGTTCAAGATCTCACCTCTTGATTATCTTTGGCTAGATGTCTAATTTTCTCAAATATTGAAAATAAATCTTTCTGCATTTGGTCGAGTCTCTGGTAACACCCAGTGTAGAGTTTATTGGAAACTGTACTGAAGTCAATGAGAAGCCTGAAAATAAGAGACAGTCATTTGAGATGATTAACGCCAACGACAAAAGATTCAATTTTTTATCAATATCTTGGAATGTCAGGATATCAATGAATCCGCTGTAAATAGGTATATTCTGACTCTTCTTTATGTCCATGATAAAAGTCAAAAGTATGTGATTGATAACGGCAGAGATATATCTGTCATCAGCTATACATTACAAGTACATATATTGCCTTGTTGAGTCATTGAATAGTGATGTATAGACACATTAACACTGCATTTGTCATCTAGTTGACTCTTGTACATGCACATTTGTGTTCCATATTTCATCTCAATGAGTTGATGACTGAAAATAATGTTCACACTGACAGGCCATGAAGTACTTGTATATTTCATCTTAACGACTCACTGACTTTCCATCATGTACACACAGACTAGCCATGAGGAATTACAATTGCCTGTCTAGGAAACGGAATTCTTAAACTTTGATCAGGGTTTTCATGGAGGCTTACTGTGACTTAATTGTGTCATCTGATCTTTTACAAAGTTTAATATCGTTGAACATCTGTTTTCTGCCTATAATGTCTCCACACATATTACAAATTCAAGTTAAAAATGACAACCAATAGTTAAATGTAAGGTTTCAAAAATATTCATTTATATATATAGATTATTGATGGGCACTGAAAACATGACAGATTATTTTAAAATGGAATGAGTGGGCAATAGTTTTGACCCAAAATTTCAGTTATACATGAATAAACGACCTGTGGCTGGAACTTTTAATAATTTTTTTCCCTGTGTTTATTTTGTATGTCAATTACAAACTCTAATTCTACTCCTAAAAGCAAGTTGAAATTCCACCTATTTAGCTTGCTAGCATAGCATCTCACTGTTATTTTTTACATTGAAATTTTACTCCAGACCAGAATTCACTTGTCAACAATAACAATGCAGTCTAAACATGTACAGGCTGAATTGATAAGCTGAACACTGTGTATCTCAACATACTTTGGATAGTAGAACTAGAAACTGTAGTTGACATGAAACACCATTTTTAACACATGAAAAAATAATCAAAAGTTACAGCTGCTGATCCTTTAAAAATACAGTACATTCAATGTCTTTCATCTTGCCACTTGTAAACCCCTTGGGGGAATGAGCAGTAGTATTTAGTCCTTGAACACAAAATTATATTTGTAGACATAATTACTTGCAGTAATGCTTGCTTTGTGATGCTCTTTTCTATATTTCTTTTCTGGTAAAACTGATAATACTTACATCTCCTCTGAGCATTCTCTTTCTAAAAAGTTTACTAGGGCAGTCAAAAGGTATTTGCCAGACTCGTCTTGGAAGTTGAGGATATTGGTGTAAATTGTTTTGAGTATTTCCTGCACACACTGTTGTACGTCGGGCACTTCAACTCGATTGTGATCCAGGTCGATCAGCTCTGTCTGGGCTTGGAGCAGTACACAGTGTAGAGTCAAAGCATCCTGTAGGGATTGATGATGGATGTAAGATATGGTATTCAATACACACTGAAAATCAAGTCTTTGACATACAAAAGTCACACTCAGGCTAGAATGTGCCTCAGAGATAGCTATTCAGACTCTAAAACTTTCACAAAGCTTTTCCAGCAGATGCGCAGCTGGCCCAGAAGGTTATACATGATTGGTCAATTTTCACTAATCACAGCAACTTAAGTAGTCTACTGTGTGTGATTCAATGATAATGGTAAGATTCAGCCAACAAATCAGATAACAGCTTCTGAGATGCTGCAGATTAGCCTAGCTTTTTTGTCTACCAGGTGTGGGGCTTTATTTTAAAGCTTGTATAGTAACATAAGTTTTCTCCAGCTTATATTTGTGAAAGTCATAAAAATCACTTTTCCCAATAGAGTTAACACAGGCATGGCAACCATTTTGAACTTCAAGTGTCAGTAAATATTGCACAATTTTGCTTCCGTAGTTCCAAATTTTGCACTGAGACCTCTGATTTTAGTTCTTGATTTCAAAAGAGAATGAATGAGAAGTGAGAGAATGATCCTTACGGACTGTTTTAAGCAAAAGTTTAAGGCTTTCAATTTCAAGACACGCCCTATCTTGTTGTTCAGAATTTTTGATATCATTGAGAAATATCCATGTTGTTTGGCAGTAATGTTTGTTGATTGGTCAGAAGTTGAATGTGAGGACGCCAAATTCAATGTTAGAATTTCTAGGACTCCTCAATATGATAAGGGTGTAAAATGAATGTCTGCGTATCAGAAATTTTGGGAGGATTCAACGTGAATGTAGACTTACACATATATGCATATGTAACACTGATCACTGAAGGCTTAAACTTGATATTTTTATATGACTATCATACCATCGCTGAACTGTAAGGTGTGCTTTCAACATAGTGATGTTTTCTAAATATATTTCAATGCAAATCTCTTGAAATTCTGAGATATGGTAGGTCCAATGTCACTAGATGACAAACTCCACATATCAACATTGCAACAAGTTTGTGAACACATTTGATGACTCACAAAACTTCACTTACCTTATAAATTTGTGTGTAAGGTTTGAAAACTTTGACAGTGTTGTTGAAAAGCAGTAAAAGATCTTCTATCATTTCCTCCACTGAGTTGTACTGTTCTTTTTGCATCTTTATAATGATTCCACTGAAATCTATGGGCCTATTCACTAGCTTGTGGTACTCTGGGTTCTCCTATGGGCAAACAGTGTAAATTGAAAGGGTAGTGACACTAAGTTGACATCATTTTGGATACAAACATAGTTTCAAATTCTTTTGCTAGAGGTAGAATTCACCAGATAGATATTTGGGAACAGATATTTGGGAACATATATTTTTACTTAATTTTTACAATAATTTTCCAATCTACCACTTGTATAGGCTCATTTTCAAGCTCTTTGAGTACATAACATTTTCATCTTCTTATTTTTCTGAAAATCAGAAATTTCATTTTTTCTCCGATAGAGTTATCACAGGGCTGGCAGCCATTTTGAATTGAAAATTTGGTAAATTCAAGGTAATTTGTTTATAATCTGGTACAAAAACTTGCAAGGTGACTCTTGTTATTCTTGATTTTCAAAAAGAATGGTTGAAAGTTTCATTAAGGAAAGTTTGAGCAGATGTTTAAGTCTTTCACTTTCAAGGCATATATGTAATATTATGAGGTCATTACAAGTTTGAATATAAAGATGCATAAAGGTTTATTCATAGAATGTCTGTAGCACCAGACTGTTTGATTGGACTTTTTTGAAATACCCTCAGTGACAATCAATGCTTAGTTACTGTACATGAAGCTGACTGAATTCCCATGTGAAGTTACAATAACTTTCATATCGTTCTTCAGCTTTTATGGACCAACTTAAATTTCTTGGTCTACTCCCTGAAGCATGGTGAAATACTCAGTATTCAGCTTGAAAATGCAGAATGCAAATGCTTAGATAGCACCATCACTGTGGAGAATTAGATGACATCACAAGACCTATTTGTCAACCATGTGTTGTAACATCTATTTTGAAACAGCTGTACATTGGGAATTTGAATGTGGAAATAATGAAGAAAATGTCAAAAGTCACATTTACAGGGCTTTTAAAAAACCTATGACTTTTTTGTTCACAGAATAAAGAATGCTCACAAAAAAGATTACTGAGAGAAAGTAGCAATTTAACGAATACTATTCCTAAATGAAGAAAATTCTGAGAAATTACATCGTCACATTTCCTATTAGTCTAAAGACATCCCAGTTATCATCAGATCATCACAACTATTTTACTACAGAATATGTTCCATTTAGAAGAAATTACTTTAAAGTGCACCACTGCATATCGATTCAATTGGATGATACAGGACAAGATATCAATGCATGATTACAGATCAGCTATTACATATTTGAAAGAGCAATTTGATGACATAAATATCAGTGCTTGTAGATATATTACATGTAATTTGGAGACACAGTATCTCATTCTCAGTATTAGTTGCTGTTATCAGTGGAAATCAAACCAAGCTACAATACAATGACATCATGTCTATAAGGCTTTATATAAATAAGCAAACGTAATCATAATGCCTTGCATGGAGCTTTCTTTCCACAAATGAATCCTTTTTACCTCAACAGGCACTCAGAAAATGTCTGGGATTTTGATTGAATTTAACTCTTACTTGTTAGATTTCTACATAATGGTATCTTTGATACAGAAATGTAATCTTAATTTTCAAAAATAGATTGCTCTGTGTAGTATTATTTTTCTGTTCACAGTACTGAAAAATCAACAAGCACAGAGAGACAGTAAGATGAAGACAGCAGTGCCGACTGAACACAGAGCAAAGCAAAGCTATCTTCAATTTTTGCATACATACTTTCTGGGTGGGTGATTTCTGCAAGGATTCTGACAGCTGCCTTCCATTCTCATCTTTGTATGACTGTATCCTCTGAAACAGATGAACAAGTTTCCATTTCTCCTCAGGGGGTGTCACTCCCTGTGGTCTCGGCATCTTGTACCATGTGACTCCTCCCTCACTCTGCAAGACAAGATGGGATATTAACATTTGTTAGTCCCCCTGTAAATGGGTCAAACAGAAATAGTCCCTTTATCATGAAAGAAGTAAACAATGATAGTCCCTGTATCATGAAAGAGGTAAAAAATGATAAAAATAACAAGCAATGTTGGATATACGATCTTGATACATTTAACCATGGTTTCAGTAAAATAAGATTTCAACACAACTTGTGCCAGGTCCCAGCACTATTGTACTTCAACACATTGTTTGTGTATGATAACAGCAATGACATTCTCTTGTCAAGTAAGTACGTAAATGCTTGAGAATACTTGCAGGGATTCCAAGCAAGAATACTTGGCAATTTCTATTTTTATAATTATTATTATGGAAGTGCCACTTAATGATTATTTGAACAAGAATAGAATGTACAAGGCTGATATTTTTTGCAATAATACATGCGGTACATGAAGCCCAAGGTTGACAGTAATTCCCTTCATAATGTCAACATGGTTCACAGTTTTAAGTCGCCCAGGCTTCAGAACAAGTCTTTCACAGCACAAATGAACTGCACTCATTGAGTAATATCGGTATCATACAATGTATGTCACATAAGATATGGATTTCAGTGTGGCCATTATGGGAATAGTTGTTGATGACATCTTTACACTAAAGATACCATTCACTAATGGGCCGTATTCACTACGCATGTATTCACTTAGCATAACATAAAACTCAAGCATTCAAGGTGTAATGAACCTTCTGCAATCATGTTGGTTTAGACATAGACGCTAGGTTTAGATTGCAAATACAGGCTGGTGATAAACACTAACTTGTTCTTCTGTTAATAATATAACTGCTGCTTCAATAGTATTAGAATTCTCTTTTACTTGGCAAATTTCTTGGATCAATGTTGACTAGTTCAAAACAGCAGGTAAATAATATCAAATTATTGCATTGCTGAATAACATTCCTCTACTGGCACAAAATATCTGACACAAGTGTTCTGTAGAATGGAAGGCAGCACTGCCTATAAAAACATTTCACACACATTTGCCAGATTCTTTAGGTCTCGTTTCTTTCAAATCCACAAACAATAAACGCCATTGAACCAGTATGTAATAACTATAAAGAAGTACGTATGTGAGTTTATCAGAACTGGCATCATTCTCTACTTTTCCTGAAACAACAAAACCTCCCTGTGAATTTGTAGTCACTACAGTTAAAGCAGATGCAGCTGAAAATATTATCAATCTAGAAAAAACATTGCTTCATTTTTTTTATTGTTTGCTATAATGCAATGGCACTCAAAACTATTGAATAAAAGGTCTTGCCTACTCCACATTTTTAAAAGACTTTTTATCAAGACTACAATTGATCAAAAAGCTCATGCTTGGCTGTGGTTGGCTAAATCGGAGAAAGATCATACAAGGTCAAAGGACATCACCTTGGTAACAACTGACTTCTGAATTGTCTAATGGGAAGCATGCTAGGGGGTGTAGCTCAACTCAATATCACATGATCACATGAGCAGTGAAAACTACATGCTATCTATGAACTGACGGACCAACACTTGGAACAATTGACTTGTCATCAAACATGCAGCTACTGAATGTACGCCCTCTACTTTGGATTGCAAAAGCTTTGGTTTACTATGACTTTAACAAAACATTGACATGCAACGTTACAAGGTACCATCTTTAACAATCACTGGCTTTCTGAGTTGTCCGTAAGCATGCCACATAGATAATCTTGACAATATCTTACTTGGTAATATTGAAAACTCTGTCTGAACTGCCAATCAATTTCAAAGGCTTGTAGCTGTAACTTTTGATGATTTTCTTTCATTTTTTTGTTTCCAATGTTAACTACAGTTTCTTGTTCTACTCCCCAGAGCTTAAGATACCCAGTATTCAGCTTGTCAACTCAGTCTGTATGTGTACTCAGCCTGTAGACTGCATTGTTATTTTTTACAAGAGATTTCTGGTCGAGACTAGAATTCAAATGTAAACAATATCAGTGCATTTACACATTGAAACTGTTGAAAAGCTTACAGTGTAATAGTGAGTAATTCAACATGTTGCGGGGAGTAGAACAAGAACTTGCAATTGACATACAAAACAAAAAGGTGATAAAAATTATCAGAAGTTAGAGCTACTTGCTCTTCAAAGGGATTCCATCCCTAAAAATTTTTGTTCATCTGCCAGTCCAAATTTGCACCAAGCATAAGTTATTCATGCATGATTGCAAACATTTCCATTTGGCAGTTTAGAACTTGGGAGTTTTTATACTGAATAAATTATGCATGATTCAAGCTATGATCAAAGTCCTCCGCAGGATACTATAAACCAGCCCATGACATGCATACAGAAAATCATACAACTCAAAGAGTCAGTAATTTTGGTGCCTTACCATTGCTTGTTCTCTGGCCCCTACGGTTAGTAAATGATCCTCTACCTCCTGTTTTGTGAAAACACAAGTATGCTTTTGTAAGTAGATCTGTTTTCATGTACAGACTTTGTAAGCTGTGACCATCAACTGGCTAGGCAACTACTAACTCTTTCATCTCAAATCCACAAGCAAAATTTGTGATGATGTTAGAGTTATCAATGAGAAAAATAACAATATCTAAAAGTGCCGCATCCCTCAAAATTTACCATAGAATTAGTTTATACGGACGATTAATGGAGGGAGGTGTATAATAATAGGGTTATACACAAAATACGGCCCTGTATGGACTCGGGCTCAGTGAGTGACATATTGGACGAGCCGAAGGCGAGTCCAATACCTAACTCATTGAGCCCAAGTCCATAGGTGCCGTATTTTGTGAATAACCCTATAGTACTGCACAAAGCCTAGTCAGTAAATGGTAGTACTGCACAAAGCCTAGTCAGTAAATGGTAGTACTGCACAAAGCCTAGTCAGTAAATGGTATTACTACACCAAAGCCTAGTCAGTAAATGGTAGAATTGCACCAAAGCCTAGTCAGTAAATGGTAGTACTGCACCAAAGCCTAGTCAGTAAATGGTAGAATTGCACCAAAGCCTAGTCAGTAAATGGTAGAATTGCACCAAAGCCTAGTCAGTAAATGGTAGAATTGCACCAAAGCCTAGTCAGTAAATGGTAGAATTGCACCAAAGCCTAGTCAGTAAATGGTAGAATTGCACCAAAGCCTAGTCAGTAAATGGTAGAATTGCACCAAAGCCTAGTCAGTAAATGGTAGTACTGCACCAAAGCCTAGTCAGTAAATGGTAGTACTGCACAAAGCCTAGTCAGTAAATGGTAGTACTGCACCAAAGCCTAGTCAGTAAATGGTAGTATTGCACCAAAGCCTAGTCAGTAAATGGTAGTATTGCACCAAAGCCTAGTCAGTAAATGGTAGTACTGCACCAAAGCCTAGTCAGTAAATGGTAGTATTGAACAAAAGCCTAGTCAGTAAATGGTAGTACTGCACCAAAGCCTAGTCAGTAAATGGTAGAATTGCACAAAAGCCTAGTCAGTAAATGGTAGTACTGCACCAAAGCCTAGTCAGTAAATGGTAGTACTGCACCAAAGCCTAGTCAGTAAATGGTAGTACTGCACCAAAGCCTAGTCAGTAAATGGTAGTACTGCACCAAAGCCTAGTCAGTAAATGGTAGTACTGCACCAAAGCCTAGTCAGTAAATGGTAGTACTGCACCAAAGCCTAGTCAGTAAATGGTAGTATTGCACCAAAGCCTAGTCAGTAAATGGTAGAATTGCACCAAAGCCTAGTCAGTAAATGGTAGTACTGCACAAAGCCTAGTCAGTAAATGGTAGTACTGCACCAAAGCCTAGTCAGTAAATGGTAGTATTGCACCAAAGCCTAGTCAGTAAATGGTAGTACTGCACCAAAGCCTAGTCAGTAAATGGTAGTATTGCACCAAAGCCTAGTCAGTAAATGGTAGAATTGCACCAAAGCCTAGTCAGTAAATGGTAGAATTGCACCAAAGCCTAGTCAGTAAATGGTAGTACTGCACCAAAGCCTAGTCAGTAAATGGTAGTACTGCACAAAGCCTAGTCAGTAAATGGTAGAATTGCACCAAAGCCTAGTCAGTAAATGGTAGTACTGCACCAAAGCCTAGTCAGTAAATGGTAGTACTGCACCAAAGCCTAGTCAGTAAATGGTAGTATTGCACAAAAGCCTAGTCAGTAAATGGTAGTACTGCACCAAAGCCTAGTCAGTAAATGGTAGTACTGCACCAAAGCCTAGTCAGTAAATGGTAGAATTGCACAAAAGCCTAGTCAGTAAATGGTAGTACTGCACCAAAGCCTAGTCAGTAAATGGTAGTACTGCACCAAAGCCTAGTCAGTAAATGGTAGTACTGCACAAAAGCCTAGGTGTATTTTCACTTACTTGGCATGTTAAGTTCAAGGTTAAGTCACTAAAAATTCATGTTTACAGCATTTATGTTTTCAGGAGAATCTAAATGTTGTAGTCCTTACTAAAATGCCACTACATGTAATATGACAGGTTACATCAAACTGGTTCTTAACCAACTTGACCTTATTGTGACATACCGGTATGAACTTGGCAGGATAAGTGTTAACCTCACTTCATTATGAACACTGAAGAGAGTACATTTAAGACCAAAGATGGTGGAGAATAATATCAAAAGTAATGTCACCAACACACTATTTATCTGTTTATCACAAAAATAATCAGCTTTTCAATTGGTATGAAAACAGTCTTGGTTATAAATAGAAAGCAAACACAAATGTACTGAAGTGGAAGTCTTCAATACAGCTGACAGTTTGAGTGAAATCTAGTTTGTACAAATTTAGCGGCAGTAAGAGCTCTTGAAAATTTCAACTGAACAACAACAATATGGTAATGACAGCATCATGGAAAGTGGGTTTGATTGGGTATTATTGAATGGGTTTGTCTTTAATGAGTTCACCTCACTTGTACTTTACTGAGAACTTTGATAATCTGATCTAGAAACTCACTGCTTCACATTCATGAATGCTATCACCATTATGAAAAATAATATCTTATTCATAATGCTCATAGTACATCAACTGCTCTGTGCTATTGTAAAAATTGCACGAAAAAATTAATATTTGCAAAACACTATAAATGCAAACACATATATTGGCTTTACACTGTACCCAACAATATTTTCAAAATTCCAGCAGTAGAGGGCGCTGTTGTTAGTATAGGCATGTACTGTTTGAATTTTGGATACAAAAGTACATTGCTTTCAACTCCAGTGTAAACACATTAACTGAAAATCTATTCATTTGTCATCTAGCGATAATAACATGTTGCTACAAAAGTGGCAGATGGACAGAAGATTATTACAGAGCTGAAAAGCTTCACTACTGCTGGCAAAATCACCTCATCTGTACCCTGGTGCAACACTTTGATGTAAAAGCTGTCACATACTCAACATTCCACTGAAAGACAGTGGATGAATTTGTAGCTTAGTGTAATATGTTGTTTTATACTCTGTATCACCAGTTCATGGTCACATGGGTATGTTACAGCATAAACAGTCAATTCTAGAGTAGAATTATTGATGACCTGGACGCGGCTGAAGATGCATTGTACAAATGACTCCTTACATACAAAATTTCCTACGACTGAGGGGAGTAAATTTGAAATCTCCAAGATTACAGCAATTGCTACCCATCTCTTTAATTCACAACATTCATTACAATATTGCAACTGGAAGAGAGGTTATTGCCTAATGCAACATCGGCAATGCCCATGCATTAGTTACACAAATAATATTGCGATCTTATCGCAATCTCTACAGTGGTGCGTCACTTTAAATGAAGACTCATGACTCACCACTCAGGGCCCAAATCAAATGCTGCCACTGAAAGCATTTCAGTGAATTAATACCCCAGGTAGCTATAACTTGCCTCAGCTATATAACCACACGTACCCTGATGTAACCTGTCACGTCTTCTAATACACTGACATCACTTTACACAAAAGTATTGTATTACAATAAATCTTTGATAGACTTCCCAAACGCATTGGCAGAGGTTTTATATTACCTAGTTTTCATATTAAAAATACATATGCAAATTTTTAAGATGACACGCTGCAATAACAGGCTAGATGAGATCCATTCCTGTTTAGACATTAAGTGTTGCTGCCTAAGGGTAAATGAGTTTGAACCCCTCTCAAATAAAGAACTTGCAATCTAGACAAGTCTCTAGCTTTAATATGACCAAGGATTTGAAAGTCGTTTCAATGAGAGACTGGGAAGATAAATGGCGGATATTCAACCACTATGCAAGTTTCTATACATTCACAAAGAATGGTTCTCCTACAACATCCCAGACTCCATTCTCACGACCAGCAAGAGATCACATCAACAGCAACAAGACATTACATCTTTACTCATTCCTCTGTTTAAATTGTGGTCTACTAAAACCCATCATATATACATATAAATAATGTGGATTGACCCAAGAAGTTTCTGTTTAATTTTTTGCTTCGTAAGTAGTTAATGCAACTCAGAATGCAGTCATTAATTTAAAAATATTACCATGAATTCTTCAAAAATACTTCAGTTAATTCGAAAAGCCAGGCTAGAACATAATGCAATCATTATCAGAGGACACATTGTCATAACTCATTATGATCAATTTTTTACATTTATTCATGCATTTTCCCACTTTTATTAGAGTATTTGAAATTTGCTTTTTATTCTCTGGCCATTGAAACTTTCACAACATAATACAGGCATGTCATAAGCAAGTGTTATGACCAAGACAATGAAATGCCAGTATATGAAATATGTGTCTGTTCAGTGGCTGAGTGATGCCTCATTCTTGGCTCAATGTCCAATTACGGCACGACTTTGATATCATTTGCTTCTTTGAAATGAAAGAGCAAAGCCTGGAGGCTGTATCATGAGATTTTGTTTGATGCGCCTTGGTGAGTTGTTACTTGTACATGTACTTTTACATTGTACATGTCAACATGGAGGAGTCACTCTGAGAAAGTACGACATCAGATCACGTCTCAACATCTCTCAAGTAAATCCACTGATAAATAAATGATAATTATTCCAAACAATATGATCACATACGTCACTCTATGTCAATATTTACCGTATAACAACGCTTAGGTGCTAATCTTCTTGATTATAACCATTTCAAAATTTCAAAGACATCCATCATTTTTCTAAATCATCACTAAATCATGAACATTTTGCAAAGGTTTATGGATACTTGACTCACTGGTATTGTTACTGAGAATGTAAAGTACTGTGGATTATTGCAGAGGAGATGACTCTGCAATACGGACACGCACGATTCATCAAATCTATTATATGGTTCTGTTTGCTTGTGTATATACATGTATACTCAGCATATGGTATGCAATAAAAAATGCTTTCATGCATACCATTGTAAGTCTATGAAGCTGCCTTGGCTGCGGTCACCAGTTTCAGTACAGCCACCATTTTGAATTTTTTTGAAATTTTGACCACTTCCCTTTAAAATGAAAGATTAATGCAAAAGGCAAATTTCTTCCCAATACATGTAGCCTGTCCATCCCAAAACCCCTGTCAATAGGTCAATAATCACCAGTGATAACAATAGGTTTGGGCCAAACCATGGTGGTGAAAGGGTTAAAACAATCCATACTTTGCATGTAAGTGACTGTCTATGACCAATGTATCACAGATATGTTGGCTAAAACTCATGTATGTATCATGTATGGTTTGATACTAATACCAGGTAAGCTTATTCATCATGCTGGCCATACACGACATTAGGGTCTATTTTAAAAACTCAATTTAATCTAAGTATAAACTGGATAATTCTTTGATTAACATTCTATTTTTATAAGTCTTTGTTACATGTATCCCTGGGTGGTGCACACATTGTGTTACATTTTTAATTACAAATGAAGCCAGTCCTATTCTTGTAAACATTTATTTTGAAAATGTCCATTTACAATTAACTATTATCTATCTCCTGACAGTGAAAATAATTATTAGAAATAGCAGACACTGTTTACAGGAAAAGCGGCCCATATAACCATAGTTGCTGGTCCAATTTCTTAAATATGTCTGTTTAGTAGGCGCGACTGTATTACATCTAATTAAGTCATATTTTCAGTTGTTTGCGCACTTTTTCATTAAAAGTTATCTAAATTTATCTTTTAATAGTCATTTTTTATAATTTACAGTATTTAGTTCAGGGAAGGCCCATCTGTGGTATATGTCTAATACAGATATTAAAAGTTGCAGTGGTGCAGCACAGTAACGCAAAAGAGACATACGTAGTACTAGGGATAGTTCTGTAAAATAGTCATACATATGATAGGAAACACATAACATAAAATTGCAACATCCTATAAAAACACACCTTGAACACATACATAAACACTCTGATATAATTACCGTACTGGCGCCAACTTGACAATAATCCCTCTACCGTTGGCAGAAAAATGCAGCTACATACACAAGGAGACAATTGCAACTTTTGGTCCTTGACATACAAAGCACAGTCTTAAGTGGACTGCATTCGTGTCAGAGTAATTTTAAATGTGGGTTTCATCTATTGAGATACCTAAAACATCACAAAAACATAATATTTTGATTATCAAAATTTAATAAGTAGGAACATCATTAGAAACGTTTCCTAGGAAGCTCCAATTAACTTGAGTGAAATTAATTCTACGCATGACTGAATCAAAACTCAATATTTCCGTCGCATATTAGACTGAACCAGTTGAGAGATATTTTGAACATCATATTAAACATTGTCTGATATTGGGATGAGATATATGTTATTTTCGATTGGCAGATTAAGACCACCATCTACAAATAATTAATATATATATATATATATATATATATATATATATATATATATATATATATATATATATATATATATATATAACGTGAAATATGAATGAAATATTTCTAGGTGGTTATGCAGGTGTTAATCAGAAATAACTGCAGTCAGAAATTTAAAGGGACTGTCTTTGAAATAAATGCAGGCATTTGAACACAAGATGTTGTAAGTCCATTTCTGTATAAAATGCCTGGCAAACAGGAATAATATATGAGCATATATCACTTAGCAAAACATATTAATGATGCAAAGAATACGTGATCATAAATTTAGTGAAGACATCTGGTGATTGCTTGAAATTAGTAATTGTTCTCCCTCACTGATCACACTCTAATACATTCATCAATTTTTACAAGGAATTGCCATGGCAACCATTAACTCCAGAAGACACGTTTCAATTCAATCCTGGGGATAATAACTTCAACAATCACATCGGAAATTACATTTAAATGAAGGAGAGTATATCTGGGGATTATTAAGACATATATTATTGACTAAACAACAATTACAGTGGTAATCAATCATATATCACTTCCCTGTCTTTTCAAGAAATAATGGCGTCCTCTTCCATCCCATGCATCATTAATTCAATGATAACACAGTATCTATCCAATGACAGAATATTGCTTTTTGATATTTTCAATATTAATGCAATTTTCCATTGTTTGTTTTGATTCTTACATGCATTAAATGTCCTATTCATAATGAATACACCATATATCATTTATTGGACAAAAGTTTACTTCAGAAAACCCGATTTCCAAGAAAAACATGATGCACAATTTACCTAAGAAGAATACTCCCTAACAATGTGTGATTTCTCTTTAATATCAGACAAACCACCATATCACTATGTTGTGCCATTCACAGCAATTAGAAAATGCAAAGCATTCCAAGGTTTCAGTGTTATTTTCTGAATACTGCTTGAACAGCAATGAGGCAAGAATTGACAGGCTCATTTTTACAACATATAACTCATCGTTGAAGGTCAATTTTACCTCATTTCTTTTACATCTTAAGGTAATGCTAACATTTACTTCTGGCACAGATATTCAGACTCTCAAACTTTTACAATACTCTTTTCAGCTACCATTTCTGGGGCTCATTTTGAAGATTATGGGGTAAAAAAATTCACATTGATTCATTGAACACAGGGATGGTGGCCATTTTGAATTTTAAGTGCCAGTAGATATTATGTCATTTGTTTCTCCAAATAAAAATTGTGCATGGTGACCCCGAATTTAAATTCTTGCTGTCAAAAGGGAACGGTTTACAGTTTCCATACGGAAAGTTTGAGCAGTTGGATTCTTTCAATTTCCAGGCGGGTACTGCCTTAACAATTTTTTTTCTTTACAAACTACAGTACCTGTTGGCTATACAGTTGTGTACTGTACCTTTCAAACCTAGCCTGCCAACAATACTGAGAGTAATATGAGATGAGTTTCCAGCTATGGCTGATTCCTAGAACCCTGGTGGCAAACAAGGAAGTAAACGGCCCAAGGCTTGGGCAATTATTGTTGTAAATAGTTCAAAAGGTTGATCCTTTCCTAACGTTGGAGTGCAAACATAAATATGTCTGCTCAAAGTAGATCAAAATGTGTATGGCAGCTGATTATGATAATTAAAACTGGTTCCAAAAAAAAAATTAATGATATATACTTTTTTCAAAATTGATCCAAGAAAGACATACAGAATTTGGCTGCACTGAACAAAATGTAGAAAACAAAAGTTTCTCAATGCATTGTAAAATGGAACATACAAACAAAGGCCCTATATTTTGACAAACCACAATTCAAGACCAGGTTTCTGCAATCGTGAAGAGAGAGAGAAACAAAAACAAGTCCACAAATAGCTTTACACTCCACTTAAAAATGCATGCAACCATTTTTAAATCAAGGTAAAGATTGCAACAATACAGGTGTATAAGTGTTTTTCCGGGAAACACGTCTGGAACAAGTACAACCAAGAGATTATTAGAAAAGAAGGATTGATAGACCTTCACTCAATTAAATTACTCAAAAGAATTTCATGTGATATATATATTTCAATAATGAAAATGCTTCTATTTTTGTATCAACAGATGTATGTACCATTAGCTCAAACAATTCTGTTTGATCTGCGGTGTGCATTTGCAAGAGGGTTCCCTGAAATTTCCCATATCATTTTTCACATGGTACAATCTCTGCATCTATATGTACAAAGCGGCTGGTATAGGTTGGTGATTTCAAGAAACACACACACACGGAAATATCCCAATACTTTTGTGTGTTTGAAAAGAGCACCACATGCAGAAAAAGGAACTAGAAAGTCTTGGAGAGACATGCTATTCAAATGGCAAGACAAGAATTCAAATACACTAAACTTTATTTACATAAGAATGTAAATCAGAGAGAGAGAGAGAGAGAGAGAGAGAGAGAGAGAGAGAGAGAGAGGGGGGGGAGAGAGAGAGAGAGAATCTTATTTGGCTTTCATATCACGTTCACCTGAGTTCCTAACATTCTGATGAATCAGAAACTACATTATTATACGGAACAGATCACCAAGTAAAGCTCTCACAGTTCAATTGTGAGTGACACTAATGTTATTTAATCATGACGACAGCTCTTCAATGAACTAAAACAACTTACCATACAGTGGTAAAACCATTCCCTTAGGCTTACAGACTCTTCTCTGTCAGATGTTCTGCCAGAAATTTTGTTTTGCATTATCCCTTTTCCCTGACACATTGCATTTATATAGACACTGCAGGCATTAACTTATCTTGGAAGGACTTTCATACAAACATAAATTATTACACATGTGTGTATGAGGAAGAAAGACACTGTGTATAACAACCTTTTTCATGTATGTTCTAACATGCAGCACATCTTTAGTTTGGACGTTATGCATGAAAACATATAGAACTTCATCAGATGCAGCAGGGTGTCATTGGTGAACATAAATGAGGACATCCCAAAACATGCAAAACAGACCACATAATGCAACTACACATGGGAACATGCTGTTGAAATGATATTATATAGGTGAATAATATGACTAATTTCAACATAACTGCAAATTACACATTCAATCAGTTCAGACATATCCTCTTTGGAGTAACAAGTTATTTAATCTTCGACAGAGACAAAGTCATGTTATTTCAACTGCTTTCAGTAAACAGCAACCTGTTGAAGGTTTTAACAATGCATGTTACCCTCTAAACCTGAATACAACCAACAAACAAAGAAACTACATGCAAAGTGGTCTCCTTGCCTGCTTTAACAGTCATATTATGACAGGCTATATCAGAAACGGAGCGGTTAGTTAAGAAGTCAATCACATGAACAAAGCATCTCTGCTAAACTGAGATACATGGGATTTTGTTTGTAACAGATTGATTGTGACTTGTAATGGTGAAATTCCATTATACAAATGTGTGGTCAGGCAATGGCAGAGTTACTCAATGTAATCTAGGGAACACTTCCTTTGATTAGGCGGATTCCATCAGCAATCTCTTTATATGCCACAGGCAATTTACATTTCTTACCAAGACAATTAGTGACATACAAATTTGAAGTGCCCTAACTAAGAACTATGCACTAGGCATCAGCTGTTGTGTGGCCATAGAGCAGTTAGGGATCTTTGACCATAACAGTGCATTTAAATGACTGATAAGCACGAAATGGCAATTCAAATCTAGAATTACCCTTTTCCAACGTTAATGTAATCTGTTGAGATTTAAAATACACCAGACGATCACAAGGCACGATCATTTGGCATATCTGCGATAGAGATCCAATCACACTGCTACATGTACTTTCACAAACAAATCATGCTATAAATGATTGGGACATTCAAATTAAGATTATAGTACACGCCTTTGAAATTGAAAGGTTTAAACTTTAACTGAAACTCCAAGCTAGGAAACCAGTCCTCTCAAAGTCCATAATCAAATCTTGGATCACTGTGCCAAATTAGGCACAAAACAAATTACCCAGTGTTCATCAACATTTGAAGTTCAAAACGGCCACTATCCCAGGATTTAATCTAAGGGGAAAAAGTTACATTTTCAATTTTCACAAAAGTAAGCCATGAACTTCAAAGTGATGGACTAACAATGTCTTAGAAAAGTTTGAGAGTCTGACTATCTGTCCCCGCCAAGCATTCTACCTCAAAACTACCGGTAGCTCATGGGTATTTCCATTGTTCTAATTGCACTGACATCTGTTGTATGAATATAGTTTATGAACAAAATACAAATATTTAAATGGGTTTAATGGTCTCTTCCAATAATGCTGGTATGACACTTTTATGAAATACAAATTTAAATTTGAAACATAAAATTTAATTACAGCTAGATGTTTTTCAAGGGGTATGGGTAACATCTGCTTCAATGGCCACGTTGGACATACGTACATGGATAGGAAGGTGTTCACAACCATGCTATGGTTTTATCATATTGCTCTGTATTACAAGACAAAGGTACAGAACACACCACACTATTGACTTCAAATGTTTACCACACATAAGCACAGACATTTTGGATTTTTTCACCATTTCAGTATTTAACTTACAACAGTAATTTGGTGGTTTTGCTGCATTACACTATAAAGTGTAACGTTGGTTCAACCTTGACAGCTGTACAATGCCAGAATCATAGGCTCACCCATGGCGGACACCTGGTACCACAAAACAATGGTTCATGATGACCCTATTGTTCTTGTCATTTCCTATTTGTTTCTTGGACCTTGTAAAGACCCAGTAAATTATTTATAATTCTATGATACTGATTAATAGATAAATTATTCTCATACCATGAATGATACGGAATATTGGACCTTGTGAATTATTCACTTACAAATGTATCCTGAATGATACAGATTATTGGACCTTCAATACCTTACATGATATTGATTATTGGACCTGCTTTGATGTCACTATTTCTTCTTACAGCCTAAAGTGCAAAAGGGAACCTACATTCCCAATAATTGTTGGTACCTATCAGAAATTGCAGTGAACTTTTGTGGTTTGTCAACTTTGTATTTACATATTATGTCAGCACAGTGTGAGAAAAACATCAAACAGTTACAAACCTCTCATTTTATTTTCAAGTGATGATAGATTACATTTCCTGCTTGGTGAATATCGGTGAGATCGGATGCAAACTTTAAACTAATCTGACTGAAGGACAAGAAAAAAAATATTTTTTTTTACTTTCTAGTCCTTGTCATTCAGCAAAAAAAATAGAAAATAGAATAGTGCAATGTTATTTTTGAACTTTCAGTACTTTCCAAACCACTTTGCTATGAGATTACCAAAATGTACACAGGCTATAAAATACATTCTATTCCTGTTCAACATTTCTTGGCTGTATAGTGCATCGCTTCACACAGTCTATTGCTTCTGATACGATACTGTAAATTATTTAGTTAGTGTGTACGCTCTTTATTACAAACACTATGATTAGCATTTTTTATCTGAAACATAGGGAGGGAGACAGATGACCTGAGTTTTCAAGTGATGTGCGCGATCAGAAGAAACAAATGTCATATGGTTTTGGACTGATGCAATAAAACTTGAGACAAAACAACTACATTTAGTTCCCTGTGAAAACAGAACTTCCTGTGCACTGTGAGTTATTCTTGAGAGGTACTTATGATTGAAGTTGTCAATTATTAGCTTCCTTATTTTCAGGTGATCTTTGACACTGCATACAATATTTGTAGTAGCTGTTGAAGAGCAGGTCACATTAGTTTGAAGCAAGGAAATCTACTCTGTCAGCTGACATGTGAGAGAGGAACTAATGTAAATGACAAAGTACTGATATATCTGGTACCTTATTAGATTAGCATTACTGGTCTTTAAAGTTTGTTGTTTGGATTACAGAATTGGCTTCATGGAACCACCCATGCATAGACACCCTGCCATCGGTGGTGGGACTGTGGGCCTTGGTATTTGATATTTTGTAAGTAAAGGAAAACACGCCATATACCATATAAGTTAGAGTGTAGAGTTATGACTCCTTTAAGTTCTTCTGAAGATTACAGGATGCACAAAACTTAAGATATTATTACTTTGTACTTTAAGTAATTTGCATTGTTATTTTATAAATATATATATATATATATATATATATATATATATATATATATATATATATATATATATATATATATGTTGGTAATTTAAAATTATTTTACAAATATAGTCCAGTTAAATTATTCAATTATCAGATTTATCTAATATTATTTACTTGATAAAATATTCAATGGAAAACAAAAGAATGACAAACTGTTAATGGGCTGTTGACACATTTGCTAATGCGAGAACCTGGGATTGAGAAGGGCATCTTTAACATTCCTACTAAAACAGTATATATTCCTATCCTTCACCCACAACCCACTGTTTTGCCATTTTGAAATATTACCAAACTGAAAACACTTGGCTTTAGATCAAACCATGATGGTGAAATAGGTCAAAGGCTGGCAGGAAAGGAGAATTGAACTTCTATATAGTGTAAACACTACTGGAAAAATCAGCTCTGAAGATTTCCACACAGCTTTCAAGAAATGATAAAGAAGGTACAGTAGTTGAATACAGTAACTTATCGCTGTAAATGTCAGGGACTGTGATAAACACTCAGCGGTACAATATTATATCAAATCTAAACCAAGAGATAGAAACCATTATACCCACATCTCATGGTTATTCAAACTTCCTGGTGTCAATAGAACTAACTTAACCAACCAGCTGACACCGGTTTGTCCTGAAACACACAGAGAGACCTTGACATCGGCAAAGCTCAGGGTTGCCATACAAATCTAGTTACACAGACATATACATATCAATGAGCTGTAAAGTGAAATATTACCACAAGAGTCATCCTTGACCGATTCCAAATACCACACTGAATCGCAAGAGCTTTATGTTTTCATATTTGAGATACTGAATTGTTGACAGTACATTAACCTTTGCCTTGTGAAAACCTTGATGTCAATTTTGTTGTTTTGAATGATGCTAGTTGTGTACATGTTATCACTCATTTCTTCCTAGGTTTTTGAAATCTTTTTGTTATCTTTTTCATCTTTTCTGTAAATGTTGACATTGCATGGTTTCCTTGCAGGGCTGTTATTCTGTAAAGTTACATGTCTGCTTGTTTGAAAATATTTACACAACACCGAAGCAGTACCTAAAAATAGTTGAGATTTCCTTGAAGTATGCAAACAAGTTTCTCCATACTTTGTTAATTTATTCATGGTCATTTTCATGTTTGTGGAATAAATTTCAAAACCCAGAAAAGGTTGCTATGTTTAGTTGCAAAGATTTATCTACTGATACCTTTAAAAGTACCACGCGGTGTTATTTGTTGGGATGAAGACAGGGAGTAAGGATGTCCCATTACACCAGAGGAGTATGACTATGGGGGAAGCATTTCAAAATTTTGAAAAGGGAGACTACTACATACTGTGATAAGGAAGTAAATTTAGATTGCTTCACACGACAAAGCATGATTTAAGGATTGGGGGGGGGGAGGTCAGGGTGGATGGGGGGGGGGGCTGTCATTGGAAATATATGTAAATAGATTTATATGGGGTACATGTATATTATGCAAAAACACAGTGATGTTCAAACATCAAGACAGCAATTAAGTCTGAGTTCTTACATATCCAAATAGTGAAATCTAAAACTGGATAAAGAGAGACATGGAAGTAACATGTCAAGTCTGCTACTTTATAGAAATTATAAATGTGAAAACACTAAACATTATTATATCTCTTCTATCGAGAACAACACGATTTTGCATGCCCTAAAATAGCCATATATAGAACGCCAATTCCATAACATTTACCATTTACCATCTTTGTGCATTCTGCAGTATTTTTGTAATAACCTCATAATACATTGCATTTTAATTCTATTCAAACAGTCCTATCAATATTTACTTCCACATGAAATACTCTGATAAATCAGATGGTAATATATTGACTAAAATTTATGCATGGTAAATTCCAAACAGATGTATGTAGTGGTAATTTACTGTAAACACTATGATCTGATAACAATGTCTGATTTATACTTATCGCAATGCTGTTTTCCTAGGCTTGTTTTCATTTCAACTGGACAAAGCTGAGTCAAATTTTCATCATACTGAGGCATGAGTAAAGAATTGTAGAAACCACAAACAGTAACAAAACGTATGGTAAAATATTCAACTTAGCAACTTTCAAAATTTAAATAATACCTTAATAGACAAAGGGAGACTTGACCATTTATGTCAGGCTGTCCAAAGATATCGGCAATGCATAGAGTGAGACAGCTGTCATACCAAAGAGATTTATTTAGGATGCGAATTTTAAAATGTAAAAACCATGACATTAAATATATGAGATATTAATGGGGTTTTCACTGGATGAAAATCATTCTCCCAGGGAAATAAAAATATGATACAGGCATTACCGTAAATACCAACAATAATTTCTGAAGTAGATATTACAGAAATCAACCTGCACATTTCATAGAAATTACTCCTGGGTATGCTGAATACCTGTATTTATGTTGCCATGACAATGGACAATGACGGCACTAATGAGTGCCTGTATGGGATCCTCATCTATCAGATACACCACGGATGTCAGTTTGCACGGAATGCAAGGCTTGGTAGATGATGGAATTACAGAAAACAGTTTAGTTGAATGGCATTCATCAAACTGTAGTATCGTGCCAGTCATACTGTTGGGAACACCAGGGACTGTGAAAACACAGGCCGAATACGAGTAACAACGGCACAGTCTAGTGTTGAAACTATCAGATTTAAAGGAATACATATCTGTGTCATCAGAAAAAGTAAATTTCATTACTAGAAAAAGATGTGCAAATACAGTTATACCTGGTGAACATTGTGATAACAGTTACAAGCACAGGAACCTCTCTGCTTTTAAAACTATTAATTTTTTAACATTATTCCACATTTTTGCCAAATGATAGATCGGTTAAATGAAAATGTTATCATAACAGGACATATAATCTGGTCCAATAATCAGTATCATTCAAGGTAAATAACTGATTTACCAGGTGCAAGGAACAAATGAGGGTCATCATGAATCTGTTTGGTGGCTAGTGTGTGTGCACGTTTCATGGGAATGATATATTCAAACTGAGCTGCATAAAATCCCATTTTATCATACTGTTTAACCTTTTGCCTTCATCAAATATTTGCTCAATGCCATCCATAACTGTCTGAAGGTAAGAATTTATGACACGTCAGCAAATAAAACTGATTGACTTGATATCACTGATATGAAAATGTTTTTCATGCTAACAGCTACAGCTCTACCTTCACTGCCCTTCTTTCACATCTGTGATTAGGGAATTAAATATATAACAATTACCAATGTTTGTGTGTATGACTTCTCCATTGGTGGCCCCTTAGGATAACCACATTTACAGATTAAACAAATGGCAAAAAGCTGGAAGAAAATATATCAATCAGAAGGATCTGTGTTTTAAATCACTTCAACAAAGAAATCACCTGTGAGCATAGGAATGAGTATATCCTTTTTTCATCAAACAGTTTGTTTTAGTGGGTACCAACGAGAGAGACATGTTACTAAACTCTACATCTGTCACCTTTGTCTGTGTGTGGGTTCAACCACATGAATTTGAAAACAATGGGTTTATCATAATCTCAAGGTTAAAACTAGAACAGAGTTGCAATATTATGTAAGTTTTTATCAGTTACCAGTGGAGGATGCTTTGTTTCTAAGTTGACACAAATTGATGTAAACATTAGACACAAAATTTGTATACCCTGGCGGTGTAAAATAATTGCAATTGTACCAATCCATAATCCGAAAACCCTAGGTCAAAATTCATAATACAATAGCTATAAACATAGACACAGAACAGTACAGAACAGACAGTAATGCATCGGTACACACAACAAAGTCAAAAGAAAGATACATGGACCTCTGGCCAAAAGACCAGGAAGTGATGTCAGGTATTTCAAAAATCTGAAAGCAAGATGTTTCTACATCAAAACACAATTTTGATACTGAGCAGGGCCATCTTACAAAATAGTAGCACTATGCAAACACACAAAATAAAGACTCCAGAAACAAGGAAACATCGCACTTTGACTTATTAGTCAGAGTATCTGATCAATGTTTGAAAGAGGTTGTATACATTTAGAAACAATGTATCTAACAAGTTGCAAACATTTAGAAACAATGTATCTAACAAGTTGCATACATTTAGAAACAATGTATCTAACAAGGTGCATACATTTAGAAACAATGTATCCAAAAGCAACCTTTGATAGAAACTTTGTAACCATTGTTACTAATTGAATGTCACTTCAGCAATAGCCTAGGGTGTAGTTATGGTAACACATCATTTCAAACTACATCATTCTTGCATGTCATTTCCGAGGTCAATTTTGCAACTACAAGTATGATAAATGGAGGTGATTTTCCAAAACAATATATCATGAAGAGGTCTTGTTGAAACGCAATGAACTAAATATTTTCAAATCATAGAAGCAATTACACTACACATTCACCAAAAAGGTTAAATTCCAAAACATCAATGGTATTACATGTAAATTAGGAATACAAGAATAAATGTAATGTATGCAACAGCTGAAGGTGTTACAAATGAATCTACATATTTTTGTGAGTCTAATGCTTTAGTCAATAACAGGGATCAAGGGATTTGACTGAAAAAATACATCAAATCTTCAAATCATGAAGAGTTGAAAAAACATTAAATGTGAAATATTTGGTTACATAACACAAGATTTTGCTTCATTTATGTGAATACATCTCAGCAAAGCCACTCTGTTGAAGGTCTTTCCTCTCAATGGAAAACCTATTGTAACATCTGGTACACCATTAGTAACAATTTTCAACTGCCCAGCAAAGTTAATTGAATCCAGGCTTAATTTTAACAGATGTTCCAAATTTCAGAATTTACTAAACCTATTAGATGGTCCGAACATTTTATTTGCATAAGAAATTACATTAATTGATAGGGGTACTGCACTACTGCACATAGGGTTTAATGTATTTTGTCTTATGTAACATGCTGGAGGATAATCAACAGCAGAAAGGTCTGTATTGAAAAATGGTTTACATGCGTGTGGCAGCTGTCCAAAGACCCAGGCTTTGCTGTTTTTTGTGCATAAAATGCCAATAAATGTCAAGCAAATTGCTTTTTTAAATAATGAAATCTACTGTATGGAAGAGTTGGCCAAGCATAATATATTACTGTGTATGCAACATTGGTGGCATCTGTACCAGTAATAAAACACCACACATATAAAATACCTTTAGCAACAGCATGGAGGTAGTAGAGAAGGAGTCACAACTAGGCGGAGATCAAAGGGACCATGTGTTTTGCCGCTGTTTGCCTTACTAACTACTCCATTAGCACCAACGGGACTTGCGAACGCGTTTTCTCGGATTTAGGAAACAAGATTAAGTTCGTTCGGGGTCGTTCGGGTGTTTCGGCCGTCCCTCGGCAGTTGACAGATCTTCAAACATGGCGTCACGTGTCCAAGCGTCGCGTCGGGAAGTTCGAGTCGTTCCACTGATTTTGATGTACACGATGTTAAAGAGGTCGAGGAACAGATAATTGAGGAAGGGAGCTTTTGTATCTGCAAAGGCGCGAAGACTGAGTTGATGATAGCTTGCGATTACAAAAAAATGCCATACATCGTAGAGCAGCATTGTTAACACGCCAACTTTTTCCAAATCCAGTTCTTGGTTCTTGCCGTGTTTTATCATGTTGTACTGGCATTAATGATAAGGTTAAATAAGAAAGCATAGCTTTTAACTGCTACGTCCATGACTTTAATGAATGGTCGCGATATAAAAACAACACGTACGATGCATTGAAACAAAGCGTCGCAGCGTCGCCTATGGCGTCGCTGGCGTCGCGCCGGGAAACGCTACAAGTTTAACCCACGCTCACGGCAGTGCTGCAGTCCGCTGCACCATACTCAGTACATGATTGAAAAGTTCGTGATCAGAACTTCCATTCTAACATGGAAAGGTTCCTGCGATCGAATGTAAAGTATATAAAAAACGACGTTAAAATTACCCAGATTTTGAGAATGAAAAACTTAAATTCCTTGTAACTTCACTTTTCGTGGACGGAACGTGTCGTTTCTTACGCTATCATGACGCACTTGACCCAAGCTACGCAAATACAGTCTTTGCGCAGGCGTTATGACACTGTGGAGAAACTGAGTCGCATTAGCAAACCCAGGTTAATTTCACTCGGTTCGGTTGCGAAAGTACCGTCGGCAACGCACATGGCGGGAAAGGGGTGTTAAACAATGGACATAAACGGATTAAACCAATGGTGAACAATAGTAATAAACGTAATTATCTCAGTGTGACTCCTTCTCTACTACCTCCATGGCATGAGAGAGTTACACTAATCCGCATACATACATATATTTAAATGTACAGAGTAAATGGTTTCCAATAATTTGTAGGATTAGTCAATATCTAACAATTGATTACACAGCATATATCAATATGAAATGCAACCATTGAATTCATCACTACACACATGAAGTAGATACAAAAGTTACAATATGGTGCTCTCAAGAGCTTCAATTTCATTACTTAATTTGCATATTCAGTTGTTTTAAAGTCTTCTTTTTTGCTTATTAACATATGAGTAAACTGGAAATACATTAAGAGACACCTATTGCTATACAGCTCCTTGTTGAAAACCAGGGCTTGTACCTGAGCGATTTTTTTAGCCATGGGAAGTTGGATTTACAGGGCTTTCAGCCAGTCCTCAAAACCTGTTGTACAATTTTTGTCAATATTTCTCAGAACTGTGGTCTTTGTTCATGACAGATGTAACAAAGTTTAACCACTTCTGCTGTAAATCTAATTTATAAATGGTAGATCTGCCTAAAATTTATGCACATGTGAAACTGAAGCAAGAGCAATAAAATGTAATACATATGTCTATGTCAATAAATTACCAACTCAGACAAAAAACATATTTTACCATTGCAAGGTTGGCCCATTCTGAGCAAAACGGATGCTGCATATTCTTTGAACCAGGATATCAGTTTTGGTTTCAAGAAACTTGAGAAACAGTTGTGTGTACAGGAAATTAGGCTCTATTTCTGCTCTCAATGGGTAAATATTTACAGTATTACAGTTACACGTGATCAAGTCAATCCTTCTATCAGGTCTGTCTGTAGTCATAGAGGAATTAAGTTGACATGACTAGTGCCTTGATCAAACAATTTATATTAATATGCAAGAAGAAATGTGTACACATGGATTTGCATATATTAATCGTTTCACCAGAAACTCAGTATAAGAGCAACGGTGGCAAGTCAGTGAAGCATGTACATAATAAACACCTCAGGCTGTATCTTGATAAATAGTACAATTATATGTATTTCATTTTATCTGGTGAAACAACCTGCCCTGCCATCAAATCCAAACATGCAAAAATGTCAAGAACTTTTTGAGTATCTGGAATTTCACCTTCACGTTAACATTAAAGAAATGAGAACTGGCTTATTTAAACGGTGACTCATTCGTTCTTTTCATTGAAATCTGCTTGTAATTGAAATAGATCTTACTATTCCTATGTTCTTTCTTATCTTTTTCACTTAAAGATGATGCAAAATTTCTTTAAATTATGATTATTATTAGTAGTATTATTGTTGTTGTTGTTGTTGTTGTTGTTGTTGTTGTTATTGTTGTTATTCGTTCTTTTCATTTAAATCTGCTTGTAATTGAAATAGATCTTATTATTCCTATGCTCTTTCTTATCTTTTTCACTTAAAGATGATGCAAAATTTCTTTAAATTATGATTATTATTAGTAGTATTATTGTTGTTGTTGTTGTTGTTGTTGTTATTGTTGTTTTGTTATTATTATAGTTAATGCATGAGCCAGAAACAGAGCTGTTTTTTTGATTGGCCAAGATGGTAACAACCAAACAAATTGACCAATTGTATATTTCATAACATAAAACAACAGTGAGCTGTCTTCATGATTGCCCCCAAAGTGTCTGGTCTCTACAACTGGCGCCGTCCATTCTGGAGAAATGACAGCCCCTTACAATACACAATAGAATGATTCACTGTCAACAGTACATGTAATGATTCAATACTTACATATTTCTGAATCAGTCATCAAGATGTCTCACTCTTTACATCCGTTTATTCCATTGGATAGCTTGAATGTCTGAGTAGCAACATATTGATTATGTACAACACTGTCTGAAGATGTCTTTGTTGAATCTTTCATAAACTTTGATCAACAAACTTTGCTTCCTTCATTTCCCTCAGCAAATTCAATGTAAATTTGCATGGTTCAAATTTTACACTTGTCCAAGCCTCAAACAGGTGTGTGTCAGTACTGTTACCAATATACATTGAGAAGAGCTGAATTACAATCCAGTGTAATTTTCATGTAACAGAGGGACAATTTCTCTCCTGACTTGAATATTTGTGTTTCCTTTAAAACTGTTGGGTACTCCTAAGATTATAAGAATATATTTCACAGATAGTTTGCAACTAGCCAGTTTATCCTCTAAGGCCCGACTTTTTGTAAAGGCATGTACCTTGGTAAAGTTGACCAGGGATCCCCATGGTAAATCAATGCAATGACATTAACCATGGTACTCAGACCTTTCAACTATGTTCCCAAAACTTAGTACAAAACACTGAAGACAATTTGATGAACTGCCTACCTACCTCTGTCAAGTTTTTTTGACACTAATTTACCCAAGTGCATTAGTACACTGCTAAAACCAGTAAAATGAAAAAAAAATTGACTGAACCGGGTCTTACATCTTGAAAGTTATAAGAGTACCATATAAGCTACTTTTAAAGTCAAATCCTACTTAGGTATTTTAGCTGGTGATTCAGCTCACTAAAGACACAATTGACTCCCATCCTTTAAGATGTTAAAGATTGATTTTTATCCCGAGGAAGAAGGTGACCAGGTTAACAGAGAAAGATCTTTCAGCAGATTATTGTGACCAGGCTCAGATAACCTTATCCATTTAGCATGGAAATCCTTGCCCTGAACGGTACAAGACACAATAATCATCTTGTTTTACAAAAGGTCAAGGAAATGATGCGCTTCGGGTCACAAAAACATACAGATAAAGACACCCAAAATAATCAGCTTAGCGCAGACCAAGCTTTTTTTAATTTTTTAGTGGTTCACTCGATTTTGACATGTACATGTTGGCATTGATGAAAATTCGACCAAATTGTCAAATTTTTTGAAAAAACTAATATCATTTCTCAACAATTTGGAGTGATACAAAATGATCAAAATACCCTGACATTTGCTTTTAGAAGTCTGTCTTTCCAATACGTTTTTTAATTTGGGGAATAATTGTCCTGATTATCATGACAAAGACTGACTATGAATGTTTGGATGTATTTACTACATGGAATGTGTACTACATGGAGTATAACTACCGAGACCCCTTTCTCATATTTCCTGCAACTTCTGCGGAATTCTGCACCTAGAGACAGAGTGATTTAAGTGGCACTGCAAGCAACATTAGACAATTCCACAAGGGAAAACCGTATGTTGAAATGCGACGAGAGTGAGAACGGTAAACACTGCTTTTTTGACAGCCCTACTGGTCATGGACATCATCAAAATACACACAGACTGTCAACATTACTGTACTATCTTATTGAGTGAATCGACCACTGCACTCTTCAGGTGATGTCAAATCCAGGCTTGCTAAGCTTTGGTGAATTGATGGTCCATTCAAAATGTAATCATGTTCACTGTTATGGGTTGAATAATGCCAACGCACTAAAGTGTTTTAATAGCTCACTTTGAAAGCTGCTGGTTTAGGGTCACATCTTGACTTGGAAATTCTTCCCCAAGGGTGTAATAGATGGGAGAGTCTTACCTGACTGGTGTAATGAACATTCATTTATGAAAAGCCTACTTAACTATATGAATCATGATGATCAAACCACCTCTTTGTTTTGACTTAGAGTTGAAAAATATAACTATTCAATATTAATTTACTTGTTTTATTAACAAGAATTTCAAATTTTCAATTTCTTTTTGTCATGCTTCTGATACGGTGTATATTTAATTAATTTACCATCACTTTGTTACTGTATAATACTTATTTATTTCTTTGTGAATTTTTTATTTGTGCTTTTGCATTCAATTCATTGCTCTACTCTACTATGGCATTTTGGAAATTATTTTAATGTTAATAGCTATGAAATATGACTGAATTTTTCTTTTATACCATAACTTTATTACGTATGACCATGTTAAGCATCACAGACTGAGACAGATGAGATCAAAGAGTGTATTTCTGAAATGATAGATGGCTTTTGGTTCCAACAGTGCTCCGAGGGAAATACTTTTTTCTTCTGTTTGGCAGTACCTCTGTGCATGCTAATGGATACATATTTCTATTTCAGCAGTAGTAACTGTGGTCCATATTTCATATGCTTCAGTATTACCATTGTATCACGACACAAAAATAAATTTATGGGCATATGGCAAACCAAAAACAAGCAGAAATGCAATTCAGTAGAATCAACAATTTTCAATGCAAAAGCAGATTTATTTTTATTATCTTGTATAATACAGACAGTGACCTGTTTTAAACATGTCCTCCGTTTACAACGCTAAACAAATGTATTTGTAACTACATATAAATTTCAGTATGTAGCTTTCATAAAATCTTTGCTTAGTATCCTGAGCTTATACCCAGATGAAGCATTATTCCTCAATATGAACAAACAGGTTTTGAACCTATTAAAGCATAGATTGAGGTCAAGGGGTCAACTATACTGGCAAAATAAAATCCACTATGAGATGCTGTGAGTACTCATTAGATCAGAAAGAATTTGACAATGTTAAATAAAAAATAAAGGTGAGAGAGAATAAAACCTCTATTGTTCACTGATAACCACATACATAACAATTTTGTCAGCTGAATGAAACAAAAGCACTGCAAGACAGTGCATGTAAGTTCCTTTAGCTCTGCCTACAATTCCAAAACAGATGGCGCATGAACACGAGAGCATTTTCACTTGTAAAGCACCAATTCCTGTTGTATAGACACAAAGGACTTATTAAATATTAATCCAGCCCTATTTAATAATCTGGGCATAATGTTTGTGAACAAAGAAGAGCTTCACCCCCTACGTTTGAAAATGAGTTGTCATAATTACAATAGGGCTATACCATTGTATTGATAAAACAGGGAAGTTAGATTTATGAGACATTTTTGCTTCACTTGGCATGATTTTAGTTAACTGTCTTTGTTTATCTCATCATGATAGTAACCCCTAATAAAAGTCAAATCGCAGTATTATCAACGGTATTATCAACTGGGGAACAATGGGCTACCACAAATTACACATAAAAGCAAATGGTGAATCACACTGGAAAGCACTGCCTGTGTTTAAAAATGTCTTTGTTTGGTTGACTGTGGCTGATACTAGCCAGCGTCAAATCATGTTATTGGTTTTATGGCAAACTGGTACCTATAGGACAGCATTCTCTCAACCCTTTGAGTGCTGTAATTTTTTCCACCATTATTTTAGTGTAACATCTAATCAATTTTTATGAATGTTTCTGTAACTTTTGTGATAATTTTGGACCAAACAGACATCACATTTCATTGGCTACAGTTTCTTATCAAAATTTTGGCAAAAATCAGAAAAAACTTGACTAGGGTGGATTTTATGTAGGCGGCAAAAATTGACTTTGGCACTCAGATGGTTAAAATAAAATAGCAGCAACTACGCACGCAAGCTTCATCGACTACAATAGTACAAGATAAAAGATGACATCAGTAGAATGCAATTTTTAGAGATGCCAGGTGGCTGTTTTGTTTGAATAGCAATTTTTCCATCAGCTATATTTGCACACAAATTACCAGTAACAGAGCGGTAGGGTTGACATTGTTATGTAAAGAACACACTGAAAATTAAAGAAAAGAGGGTTGGTATAGTTATTTAAAGAACAGAATTGCAAATATTAAAAAGAGCTACACAATTTAAAATATCACTTTAATAAATGCTTTCCTGTGTAACGATCAAATGCAATGATCGAAAAACAATATCTGCAACCAATGTTGAAATATTTATTCCTTTAATCATCAGGTTCACTCCAACCTCAGGGTCATTTGGAAATGCTAGTCTCAAACAGAAACCTATCAAATATTAAACATATTATCAATGTATATGTAAACTTATTACTTTGACCAAAATATTTATAGAATAGAATTATTTAACAAGAAAATATGATGTGAAAATAATGAGTGAAATATTTGTGCATGAATTTTATACTACAAGTCTGTATATACTGTAACTGGTAATGTAATTTATCCATTTTGATTAGTAAAACGTTCTGCTCTCAGACTAGTCCAATAATGAGAGATCTTGTCAGTAATAAATTACATACATCAAGAGTGATTTTAGCGGCAAAACCTTGATTACAGACAAAAGGACATGCTTGAATGGATGAGTGAATAACTCCATCTGGGATTTTCTTTTTTTAATTATTTAAGCATTATTTTTCTTCTGTGATCTATCGACAACAAGCTTCTCCGAAGTAAATTTTCAGATATCCTAAAAGCAGAAATGCCATGTACAGCTTCTAGATGCAAGAAATGGAACAAATATATGCACAGTATTTCCAGGAGTATACACGATATGCTACATAACATGTCACTATTGTCAGTGTAATTACAATCCATACATACATAAATGTATATACACCTAATAGGCCACAGTCTTGCACAAAGCACATACATATACTGACGTTATGAAGTCACACACACTAAAAAAGCTCTGGAATCTGTCCCTTGTTCTGTTGGAGAGTTAAAAATTTTCAAGGACTTACCATTCTGTCGAATTCCGACGATAAAAAAGAGTACGTCAAACAAGATCATATGATTAGATGAACTGTAGCTTTTTATCGCATGCCCTATACATACACTCACAAGAAGCAATTAATCCATTGGCCGAGAAGGATACGTGTAATGTATACTATATGCATACATGTGCGTAATGACCTTAGGGACCAACTATATTTTTTACATCAATACAATATAACTGAAATTATGAAATGTACTCTCTTGTAATTCAGGTTGCAAACCAGAATATAAGAATGCATTTAAATGAGGCTTGATATAGTTACAAATTCTAGTAGTTCTCTCTTGTTACCAATTATTACACAGGTTAAATAAAAACAATTAGAACATATTACGAAAAGAGTTAATGGTATTGATACATTGTACACACACATAACATTCATTGGTCATGAGAACTGCATTGGTAAACCCCCTAGGCCCCTGCATAAATCCAAGAAGAAATTAATCATCTGCGGAGAATAACAATGTGAGATGAACCCTTAACTCGAAAGCTTTTTCAATTTGCCGTGTCAACCTGCATAAATGATTTTACGTCGGTACAAGTACAACCAATAGTTGGCTTGTAGCAATTTAATTGACAGTTTTCTGCCTGCTGTCCCTCTTCCTTCAATCAATTAATCAAAATGCTTTGCTCCACTGATGTAAAGCACATTTTCCATAAATACACTCCCAAAAACACACCCTCATTTTGAGCATATTTTCCATGAATAATGGGATAATATGCCATTTAAGGTTTTATATGTTCAAGCTGGCACATTTTTTTAGCAAACACATTTTTTCTTTGTCTTCCTGTTCAGTGTGAAAAATTAAGTACAACATATCTGATTTCAGTTGAAATGGTATAACATAACCACATATGGATGGAAGTTCAACATTTCACAACGCTGGCTGAAGATTACAAAAACTGAGGGAGAGAGTGAGTCAGGATAAATATTGGACAATTATAATGCAAGCTCCCCGGGCAAAATGTAATATAGCTTATTCATAATACATGGCACAAGTATCTGACATCCTTCATATTCATTAGATCAGTGGCTTTTTTCAAAATAGAATGTTTTAAGTAAGGCGCTGATAGGCAGAGGGATACCATTGAAGCTGTCAACACTGTCAGTATAATTTTGAAGGTAATAGGGTGTGATCATTTCATAGATGTAAATGCAAAATTCAAGAAATGATGGAACTTTTGGTTTTGAGAATTGGATCTGGGCAAATTATGATTTGTGTGTAACTATATGGGTTAGCTTGAAGATAATCAAATATTAAATACGGAAAAAAAGGGGCAATTACTGTTCAAATTGAGGTTTTCTGTGTATAGGACTTTGCTGATTAATAATGTTGCACTTTGTATGCTAGTCCAGTATCTCCTCTTTTTAAACTCAAGAATACATAATACTAAGTTGCAAATGAGGACTGCAAGTACACGTCTATCTTTGACTCCAAGCATGCAGATATTTTCATCCCCATAAATCATAAATACAAAAACAAATTTACATAACCCTTGTATCTCCATTTTCCTCTGTGGAGGTCGAACTTTTTTGATGAAAACAACAGGGTCAGGTCAAATAATGGTAGATAATTGGCAGAATTACAAAATTTTAGCAAGTACATGTATTAAGAAAGTTAGACCCAGAGGTGGGTAGATGTTTTATGTCACCAATATAAAAGGTCCATTTAAGGGGACTGAACCAGGATATATACAGTGTATCCTTATAGGATCAGAGATTATTATGACATCCTAGAACAAAACCAGTTATTGACATTTGACATAAGCTTCCTTCCAGGTCCAATGCTTTGTCAAATATACGCATGATATTTTGCACAACAATCTATGAAAATATCTTTCAGATCATCTTGGGACGTAATTTTTCCGGCCAAAATTTTAGCTCAAGATTTTACCAATTTTTATGAATTTTTCTGTATTTGTTTTGACACTTTTGAAGCAAACGAACATCACATTTGATTAACTAAAGTTTTTTTCAAAATTTTGGAAAATAATCTGAAAAACTTTGACTGTGGTGTATTTTGTAAAGGTGACAAAAATTGACTTTGGCACTCAAAGGGCTAATGAATGCGCCACAATTTAAGAGTCAATGACAAATTTTTGTGAAAATGTTTGGGGTAGTATATATATCAAAACACTACCCTGCAAGATGTGAACAACTTTTCTTAAAAACAAATTCATGTACCGGTAGATAATAAGAGGGTTTAGTGATGGATTGCCTGAGGTTATTATTTTACCAGACGCTATCAGAACCAGACACGGCTCTGTTACATTAATTGTGCATGGCATAATTATGACAAGAATTTGCTGAACCATATTTTGTTCACAGTTGATGGGAACGGCGGTGAAATATTTGCTATCAAAGACAGAAAATCCTCTTCAACTAATCTGTGGATGATTCTACTCACAAGGCCATCCTTTATATCAAATCAAGTCTTCTCTACTTACAAAATTACAGCGCATGCAATTGTAGGGTCTGAATTGTGCATGAATGAACAATTATTATAAGCATTTGGACTCTTGCAATTTTGTACATGTATTTGTATGGACTTAAAAATCTGCAATAATTCGGTACAATTTGTCATAAATCCATCAGGAGAGATGATTCACTGTTCCTGAGTGCTATGGGTCATTGATTCTTATACCGGTTTTTGTTAACTGCTACTGTAACAACTATTTCTAACAAATTCCTGACAATAATATTCCAGGGATGTAGGGTACTATCAGATATTCACAAAGGATAATAAGAATGAGGTGTGAATTGTCTTTGCCTTGAAGTCGTTGACATTTCAAAATCATGAAAACACAAAAATGTGCACTTTTTCCACTACAGATCATTATTTTTTTTATTCAGTTCCTAGGCAATACTTCTGTTTTTCACAAAAACAGCTGGAATGAAATAATTTGTTGGAACATTTCACTCAGCAGATATTAGTTTGCATCTGACAGTGTTCCCTCTTCAGATACTGCCGCCAATCCCTTAGTCTATATTTGAATACAAATTGAACATGATTACGAGAACTGGTATGATAAGGTCAACAGATTGATCTATCCATGGATAGAAACAGCAATGCAAAGAACATCTGACATTTTAAACTCTTCCTTCATCACAGCGTGACTTGAATTACTTCAACGACAACAGTTTGATGGTTATCATAATTCACTGCCTTGTACCTAGAAACATTTCAGTTCTGAAAGTTATTAAAAATCAATATCTGAAACATCTCAACAACTCCAAGCAATTATTTTTTTTTCAGATTTAAAACTATTACATTTTTTACTTCCTGACGGATATTGATAGACCATAATGATCTATAAAAACAATTATTGGACAAGACTAATGGTGTACAGAAGACATTCACTTGCAATGTTGATGTCTGTTCAAACACATTTGATACACTCTCAGTATGCTGAACTAATTGGTTTTTATCAGTAAAGACTTACTTCCCTTTACTCTTAAATTGTACATACAATTACTGTATCATGTATTTTGAGGGTTTAAACAATATTATAACTCTTTTTTTTTTGCATAAATTGGTTAAAACATCAACTTTTGCCCTTTCTAACTAATATTTTGACCCTGAAAGTGACAGAAAAAATATTAAGCATTCATGAAACGCAATTTAGAGATTTCAGCGGTTCATCATCTGGTAGAAATCAACATTGAAGATGTTTCCTAAAAAAAGGCAGCATTTATTGTAGTCTAGGCGTTTAACCCTTTATAATGATACTCCGCAAATTTCACCATTTGCATCAATATGACATTCCATTAGCATTGAAAAGGCAATTTGTGCCAATGAAAACAAGGTACTGCTGATACGAGGCCATTACATGCACTATACATTGCATGTCTAATGTATACTTCCATGACCCCTTTACCCACTTGGGGCTTTTACTGGAATTGGGGATAAATAGTATTTCAAGTGGATACACCAAGCATAAATATGCCACATGCATATTGACAATATTCCCAATCTGATGAATTAAGCTTTTTCAGCTAAAAAGGAACAATAACTGAACACTATTTTGACTTTACAGACACATCTATTACTTTCCCCTGTAAACTATATGTTTCACATCAAGCATTTGACGATTAAAATTCCATTTTTAGTGTTCAGCCTCTGAACACTATTTTGACTTTACAGACACATCCATTACATTACCCTGTAAACTATATGTTTCACATCAAGCATTTGACGATTAAAATTCCATTTTTAGTGTTCAGCCTCTTTTTTTTCCCACTTTAGGCTAATTTTAAAACATTCTAAAAATACTGCCATGCTGCTTTTGAAACATTCAATCTTTAATATCATCAAAGTACCACACACCTCATGAGAAGATTTTGGTGAGGATGGATAACAGAAAATCATTTGAACAATGCAACATCATTTGGGAGAAGAAATTCAGACAAAATTTCTGAAGGATCAGAAATTCAGACTGTAAACTGCATCAGAAACCTGCATTGCGATAGATATTTATAACCATATATGGGCTATCGAAGTGATTCAATTTACATATTATTTGCATACAAATATCCAGATGGCACTTCAAAATTAGTCAGTTTGATGTGACCTTTTCATCCATCTCTTCAATAATCAAGAACATGTAATGTAAGGGAATTAAAATATATTTTTGAATAATGTATAATGTATTTATAATGGTCTACACAATGCTGCTTCACTTGTAACTATTAATAGCAAATGATTTAATGGAAAATTTTTAATCATATTGTCATCATATTGCATACTGTACTTGTAGCAATGTTGTAGCATGTGAAAATATAAACATATTGCTTGACCCCTTGCTGAAATACCAGTCGCAGCATGTACCATGTTTTGTTTTGAAAAATACAAACGATGTGTGTAGTTGATCATAGTGGAAACTGAAATATTACATGCACTTTAAATACAGGCAACAAACCCTCTCACCACCATGGTTTGGGCCAAACTTATTGTTCTCAGCGTACATTGTGGACCTGCTTACAAAAAACTAGGGATGAAAAAGTTCGAAAACCTACATACACTTAGGAAAAAGTCAATTTATCCTTTTGCCACTCAATTTTGGTACAACCCGACTGTTTCTATCCAAAAGTTGAATACCTACACTGACAATAAGGGGTGTACTGTTCAATAGAAAGACAGCATCTCAGAAACCTGATTTACTTGACATTTGCTGCAAATAGAATATTAACAGAAGAATTCCTGGTAAGCCAAGGTAATAAAGTTTTTTGAAATACCTTTGATGAATAAAGTATTGTGTAATGTGAACCTTATCACATTAGCTAATCTTTGACACTATCAGCCCCACCTAGATTGTGAACAGCAAAATGTAGAAATCACCAATAGAGGACAACCAGGTAACAAAGCTGGTAGTCTAGAAAATGGCTCATTTGTTAGGGTATTTTGGGGATTAACAGAGACCAAAGAATCCTAGATAGATTCTAGACTTCCATGCCATGATAAATTTTGTTTTCAACTACAAGTCCAGTAACACTTTCAGAGTTTTCAAATGATGGGTTTTGGACATAAAGACATTATTCAAGAGATTATTAACCCTAGTTTCATTACTAACTTTTGGTACAATCCTATCGCAGAGTTTTCCTTATCTACAGGGACATTGGGGTGAGAGGCTTAGTTCTGCATTTTATACTCACAGACAAAACTCTGATACCCTAAACCTGTTGAAGTTATCAACAAACTGGTCTTCCCAACTGTATTTTCAACACAAATTTAGACTTCTACACATACAGAAGCCCATGGGATAGTCTGTAAGATTACACTGCTTTTTGCTGTTAGAGAATCCAAGAATCTTATGAAATAAAACAAGCATAAAATGATAACATGAGCTCATTTCAGGAAATGAAGGCCCAAAATTACCTTAATAAAAAGTTTTGATGATGGTATTTTTTTCACAACTGATTGTATTATCAATAGCTAATTTTCAATACATATCCCTTCCTCCCACATTCATACATATTGGACTGCTCATTAGACTAGAGGCCGGGCAATTATTATTCAACTGCTTTCATATGATCCTGTCTGGCTTTTGCAATCAAAATAACCGTTTAAGTTATTATAATCACTAAATTTATTTTCAGTCAGTGATGAACATATACAGGGTGACTGAAAATATATCTTTGAGTTACAAATAAATCTATGGGTAACTTCATAGTGTATATTGTTATTTATGTTATTGATCAGGTCCGTTGAATGCAATGAGTATGAACAAAACCACCGTCAACAGAGTGGAAAAGAAATATGCAACACAATAAAACCAGCGACAGTCTGGCCTCTGAACAATTTCACAATGAAATTCAAATCAGACCAACTTGAATAACATCACTCTTACCAAGCAGTACTCTTTGTCAGTCTTAGAATATTTAACTACGTATTTAAAATACCGTTTTGGGTTGTTTGATTAAATATGGATGCCAGCATGCCAGCTACTGAAATTAACAGAAGATTAAGAATATAGGCACTGTACAGTATAGCAAAGAACTGGCATGTGTGCAATGTTTATAATTAACTACATATTAGCTATACCCTGTAATGATGCAGCAGATATATTTTCTCCTGATGATTTTCATAAAAGGTCAACCAAAAACCAGAACATCAATAACATGAAGGTGTTACGACACTTCAGTATCGGATTTCACAAAATGCAAATCGCATAATTTCATAAAAGGCAGTACCTTGAACACATTTGTATATTTTCAAAGGCTGTCTATTCTATGAAGGTTTTCTTTCATTGAGATCAGACATGTTGATAGGCTGGCAGAGCTGAGCATATGGTAGAACAATCATACATGTACTTTTTGTAACGAAAGGTCATAATGTATCAATATAAATTCTGAATTATGGTCAGTTTTGGTTACAATTTGCAACTGTTATAATGTATCAATATAAATTCTGACTTATGGTCAGTTTTGGTTACAATTTGCAACTGTTATAATGTATCAATATAAATTCTGACTTATGGTCAGTTTTGGTTACAATTTGCAACTGTTATAATGTATCAATATAAATTCTGACGTAAGGTCAGTTTTGGTCACAATTTGCAACTGTTATAATGTATCAATATAAATTCTGACTTATGGTCAGTTTGGTACAATTTGCAACTGTTATAATGTATCAATATAAATTCTGACTTATGGTCAGTTTTGGTTACGATGTGCAACTGTTATAATGTATCAATATAAATTCTGACTTGTTGTCAGTTTTGGTTACAATTTGCAACTGTTATAATGTATCAATATAAATTCTGACTTATGGTCAGTTTTGGTTACAATTTGCAACTGTTATAATGTATCAATATAAATTCTGACTTATGGTCAGTTTTGGTTACAATTTGCAACTGTTATAATGTATCAATATAAATTCTGACTTATGGTCAGTTTTGGTTACAATTTGCAACTGTTATAATGTATCAATATAAATTCTGACTTATGGTCAGTTTTGGTTACAATTTGCAACTGTTATAAGCAAACTGATGACACTTTCACGCTGTTTACAGTTTAAAATTTGTCTTACAATGGACAGAGTTTGGTCTCGTTAGGTGCTGCAGCTATTAAATCATGCACACGTCAAATCAAACTCTTTGCATTTATAGGGAGTGAGTTTATCTGTATTATGAATATCATGCACAAATTTGCACTAACATCATGCTGTTGTTAGGCCTTGGAAACCACGTTTGACACTTAATCAATTCAGATCTAGTTTTGAACTGTTTGTTTTCCATATATATCTACCTGCAGTTCATGCTTTCAATAACACATTTCAACAATTCATATCGTTCTGGAGAAGTTTAAATTGTAATTTCCTCATCAAATTTTCATGGACCTGGTAAATTATTTATTTTCCATGAATGATACTAACTGATTATTGGACCAGTTTTGATGTCTTCTTTCATAAACCTACATGTTCTCTCAAACTTTTGTCTGCAGAAGAGTTCTTGGCCAATTGCAATGGATTTTGTTCACCATGGGTATGTTTAATTATCGGAGGTCACTTATACACACTGGGTAACAAAATCATTCAAATGAAGGGATACCTATTCTGACCTGTGCTGTCTATCAATACAGTAAATATATATAATGCAATTCCAACACAACCAATCAATTGAACAGAAATAAAATGTACTCAATAGAATTACAACACTTCTCATATACATTGCATTAGCATTGCATCGATGGAACTGGATGGTCCAACTCACTGGACTGTGAAAGAAGCACAGATAAAAGAGCAAACAGGCGGTACAGAAGGAAAAGTAAACAGGAAACTTACATTATCAACTGATGAACAAAAACTCAGCGCATGTTATGGCTCAATCACACATGGAGACTATTGAAGTTTAATTTCAGCAACCATATTAAAATAAGTCAGCAATAACAGGAAGTTATAGTCTCCTTATATAGATCCAAAAAATCTATTTTTGATATTTGACACTCTAGATACATTGGAAATAAATTTATAGTTATGCAACCTTGCACCAGTTGCAGTGTTTGTTTACTCACTAAAGATGGCGTTTTCAAACACAAGGAAACAGGTCCATACAATCCTTGAGAATGTTTTATGGTTAATTAATTCAATGCCTACAGTGCTATGGTTCGTGTTTCTGAAGGTGTAACAAATATCAATAATGGCTGGCTGCTTCATCAACTCATTTGCCAAAGGCACTAGATACCTTAGTAAATTGTTTTAAAAATAATTGGTTGGCCTTGAAAGAGTCATTCAAACATTATGGTAAAATATGAGCCATACGATACTTCAAACCTTTAGAATAATCTGGCTTTCATGAAATATATATGCACCAACCATGAGAAACACAAATATTCACTTAAAAACTGTTACCATCTTTGACTTTCAAACATTAAATTTTCTGAATTTTTATATTGCATTTCAACATGATTCAAAACTGTTTTATCAATATCAGAAATTATTGTTTATATTTTTGAAATTATTTATCTATACAACTGCTGTAAATACAGGCTGGTAAGGTAATTTTAATCTCTCTTATCTATTCAAAATGCTCGTGATATTTTTGAAATTACACAAGGGGCAACATAAATGTCAATAGGTATGGTATATAAATGTTAACAAGGTATGACAATTACTGGTATACATAAATGTTTAACAATGCACTCATCTTGCTCAGTGAACTGAATTTGAAAAAGATAATACTGTAAAATTGGAATCAAATAAAATACCACATAATGTTAGAATGATGTAAATGTACATCAATTTGGCAGGAAAAGATTGCCTCATGCACCTCAGACGTTTAGTAAGTCTGTAAGCGTATGGGAGTTAATGTTTGATGCAACTGGGTCTTGTTTGCGCAGGCTGTGGCCTTTCATGTGATGTACTGTAAGCTATTCATATTCAATCTCTTTAAATTAACTGTAAAATGTATCAAGAGAAATAAAGAAAATGTGGCACATGTTACATTTCCACATAAAACTGGCATTCAACACTTCAGACAGCTGTGTATTAATTGCCATGAAAAGTCTTTGTTCAACTCCACAGAACTTACTGTCAAATTGGTCTCACACCAAATATTTTAATAGCCTTGTGAAAATCTCAAAGGATGGCATTCTCTCGGATTTTCAATTATTACGCATCTAACAAGCTCCATTGCTGTACAATCAACATGTCAATCAGTTACTCCACAGAATTGATTAGCTTTTGAGGGCAAATTTTTTTATCCTTTGATGGATGATTGTGATTTTCCCCCTCTGAACAGCATTTCTAAACCAAATCATTTATAACATAATGATGAATTTTCAACGTATGGGGTGTACACATCTGTGTGCCACTTACAGAGACAACATATCCATTTCTTCATCAACTAGCAAACTAAACATCAGGATTATCATTAATCATTCTTGGGAAAAATGTTCAATAAACACCATAGTTGTGATAACCAATTTTCTTGATGTTATGAACAGTTTGGTTTGAGGTAGAATGTGCATCAGGGGTAGATATTCAGAATCCAGTATTTTGAACAATTTAATGTTCCCATTTATTGCTTCTGTAGGCTCATTTCCATCTTATAAGAATAAATAAAGTTTTCAGGGTTATTTTTGTGAAAATCAAAAATTCAATTTTTCCTCAGATTTAGCACAGAGATGTGGTCATTTTGAATTTCAAGTGCCCATAAATATTAGGTTACTTTGTCAAAATTCAGAACAGTAATCCCTGATTTTTTATTCTTAGTGCAAAGGGAATGGCTTTCCTTATGGAAAGTTTGAGCAAACTTTTAAGTCTTTCAATGTTGAAGAGCACATTGCCTTTATTACAATTATGAATTTCATTTGGAAACGAACACAGACGTAAAGGGACATCTGGGCTGGTTTTGGATGTTCTTTATAATATTTTGTCTGCAAAATGCCTGCGTCTTTACAGTTAACACAGCAATTTGCTGAAAATAAATGAATAGCTTGCAGGTACAGTATGTGTGACAGGCAATCAAAAATCATGCTGACACAGTAACAGATTGAGATGAACTTTGTCCTAATAGCAGAGCCTTGATCATCTTAATAATCATTTTAGACAAGGTCTTTTGCTGATTGGCAAGCTAAATAATAAATATTCATTTCTCAATTATCTGTGTAAGTTGATTTACATTTGACAACACCGCGTGATGGGGGACTGCTGTACATGGTACACAAGGAACATGGTTCTATTGTAAAATTTGTAACTAAAGAAGTACCTGTTTATCATGTGGATGCAAATCTCACATCTTCTAGTTCAGTGGCAGTGGACAATCACCAATGATTGCCGGCCTTCAAAACTGATGCCTTCATTTTCATTAAGCACATGCAGATTTAATGACAATTGCCAAGGCAAGGAAATAAAACATGATAAATTAATTAATAACAAACATGGAGAAATCTAAACAATTAAGTCAATTTACAATTCAAAATCTTGCAACTTCAAAATTCCATTAGGATAACGAACACCATAAACGTGACTTCTTACATGAAATATCCTTGTTACTTTGATTGTCAATGTTATCCTTTCATGAAAAATTCTACTTTTAGAATTGTTGACTCACATGTAATGATGCCATGAAGAGTAGATAGCACCGCTATTAAATGTCTATTTTTCTGCTTAAAATTACCCGCTTCATACAAAACTATACAGTACATCAGTTTAGAATCAGAGACTACTTTACCAGAGAGGCCTCAAAAGTAGAGAAACATCCAGGAAATTGCAGACATAGGCTTGGTGAATATTTCAGACTCTCTAATCCATGCTGATATGGATTACCTTGGCGGCCAGAATTGTCATTTCATAATAGAACATGCGTAATTTAAGGGAAGTCGAAAGAGCCCTGACAGTGTAATCAATCTTTCATTGGTCATACTACCTCGGGTTTCCAAGATAAAAGCCATCATTTCCAGCACTGCACTATACCATGACTCATATTGCTAATATTGCTTTCAATCGAGGGCTGTGCCCTGAAAAGGATTGCTACAATAACTCAACTGTAATTGTTAAGTCGTTGATCATGCTTAATGTTTCCATTACATTTTCAGACAGTGAACAAGACCCCTAGCTTCTCCTACACTGATCAGAAATGATTTCATGTTTTTCTCTCCCTAAGTGGAATCTCTACGGTTATAGCGCCTGACCTTGGTCGTATGCTATTACATTTACAGATCAATACCAGTTTACAGTTGTACACTCACTTGGCTATCATTAATCTTTCTGACGCACACAATATTATTCTCATGTAACATTACACACTCAGTTTTATTTCTCCCCACTTTTTTTTTAAATCAACCCGTTTCAGCTGTCACAAAGGAATTCTGAGTATAGAGTGTGCCAACACCATTCATTTTTTAGCTCTATTTCTTTTTAAAATACAAAGTCATTTTCGGAACGACAAGTGGCCATATTTTTTAATCCAATGACTGAATAAGTATCCGTTTCCTGATATTATTGTAAGGGTCATTTTAACAGTGACTGGTCCAAGATAAATATATTAATTTCCTTACTTAAATTTCACCGAATTCTCTCTTTGTTCGCTTACGGACCCTGAATAAAAACCCAACATTTCAACCTTGATGACATTGTTACATACTGGTTAACACTAATCAGTTTGCCGTAGCTCCATTAAAAGTCATGAATGCATAAGTAATTTTTGTCACTTAAAAAACATAAATCTAAACTCATCTGGCCTACATGCAGAACTTATGAATAATAAAACGTATTCAAGGTTTTCTTTTGGCTTTCGGCAAGCATTTTAACGTGCAACATTGCAACTGTTATTTCTGTTTTCATTAGTGTAATTAATTCAACGCATGCAGCAAAACATTTGTCATAACAACTGCAAGTTCATTTGATCATCTTACCTAAAGGAAGCTATAAATTAATACAGATCCGATAACTTGTAATGTTACCTATTTTATGAGAAAACATTTTTTCAATACCTGTACAGGAATTCTCTAGAGGTATTTACATGTATAATGTAATTGAAATGTAATCTCTTGCGGAGTTTTTTTGTTGTCTGTAAAATATATATTTCTCAACAAACAGAATGCCTGCAGTGTTTTGATTTTATACTCCCAACATTTGAGATAATGGTCTCCTACTGTTGCTAAATGTATACACGTTCAATAGAGTGGATATTGGTGAAGCTCTTTCACAATAACCCTGGACAGAGAACTCACAGAGTTCTAGCCCTGTAACTGATATATTCAACATATTCAATATATGTATATAAACTCACTGAGCATGGGGGAAAAAACCCATAAATATACTCTTCGTATTTGATACAGCCCACGATGGGACTTCAGAGTATTTCATTTACAGCCACACAGGTTAGCTTCCTGTTTGGCAAAACTATAATTGGCTTTTCAAAAATACAAATGAAAAAACATCAGTGATGTCAGAAGATATTAACCCTTTGAGCGCTGTAATTTTCTCCCCCAAAATTTTACTGTAAAATTTTACCACTTTTTATGAATTTTTCTGTAATTTTTTGATAATTTTGGACCAAATGGATATCACACTTCATTTGCTACAGTTTTTTTTCTCACAATTTTGGCAAAAATCTGAGAAAAATTTACTTGGGTTTATTTTATAAAGGGGACAAAAATAGACTTATTATAAGCGCTCAAAGTAGGCAGTTTATATTATACACAATAGTTTGACTTCACCATAGATCCTTGAGAAAACATAATGTACATACCGGTATATATCTGGCTGAGATGCAAAATCTCTTTGTTCAAGAATGAAGGCTCATAGAAATTTAATGATAATACTATGAGTAAATACATCTGCAGGGCCTGTGGATGAGTGCCTCCTAAGATGTACGTCGTAAATAAAATTGTCGACCATTCTCTTTGCTACACAATACAATGTACTAAGTAATGGTGTAAAAAACATCTGTGTGGCATTTTCTAGGTTTCACTTCTGAACACAGTATATACAATAAGTAGCATGGAAGCCGGCCACAGTCTGCGACAGTGCTTGTTTATATCACAATGTTTATAATATAATACAACAACTGTGTTCAATGTACAGGGCTAAAACTCTTACATACTATAGATTCATACAATCCACTACACAAGAGACTAATTTCATTTGGTTCAGCTAATGGATGACTAACATAAGTTGCAAAAAGTAAACAGCCCTGTGAATGGTTAGGAGTTTCCTGAACACACACAAATCTCATGACAGAAAATTATTCAAAATGTGAATATATCCTTATGACTTTTTAATGAATAGGACATGCATATATTTGGTCACTAACTATGATACAGGTCAGCACACACATATATGTTAACCTTTGAGTGCTGTAAATTTTTTCCCATCAAAATTTTAGTAAAACCTTTTACCAATTTTTGTAAATTTTTCAGTTATTTTTTTGATAATTTTGGACCAAAAGGTTATTAAATTTAATTGGTTACAGATTCTTGGCACAAGTATGAAAAAAAAAATTGACAAGGGTATATTTTATAGAGTGGAAAAAAATTGACTTTGGTGCTCAAAGAAAGGCTGTCATTTCATCTGTATGTTGATTTCAAAATAAAATAGTTATATTATGATTGATTGAATAATCATGGAAATATAAAAGCTAACCAAAATATATTGTGAAGCAGGTTAGATATTCATGACCAATTTTTCTCATGATTGTTGACTCATTAAATAAAAGGTATGATTTAAATGTAATGTTGAAATATGTTTATAATGATGATATGAAATATTTTCCCAAGCAATGATGTTTACTTTTTTTGTCTTCAAAAAGCAATGATGTTTATAAAAGCCTAAACGTATGAACGGAGTGTATTATGGTATGCTGTACAGAATGCACAAAACCCACAAAGATCGAGATTTACCCAACACAAAAGACCTCAAGTTTGCTACAATGGAGGAACCACTGTAACTACAAAAACCATCTGAAACATCTACCACTTACTGCGACATGCTCCAGAACTGGGAACATAACTGGCGACGGTGTTTCAGCCAGCGAGAGTGACAAACCAGCACAGCTTCAAAAAGCGTGGAGTCGATACCGCTATCTCTGCCCTGGTTAACGTGGTGGATTGCACCGGCTAGCAAATTACAACAGATAAACGCTGCACTATACTTGTAAATTAAATTTAGAACCACTTAATAAAATATGATGTTTACTATGCTGACATGTTTGCCTCTGTCACACTGAGGCAGGTCCAACATAAATTATTGTTTCCTTTTTAGCATATTCTTAATAACTGACATTGGTAACAAGAGAGGCATTATCCCTGCTCTCATTTGCAATTCAAATCTTAGTTCAAGCTCTAGATACAATTTACCCTTTACAGAGTGCCATTTGTTATACTATAGTTTCCCATTACTCAGCTTTCAGGAACAAAAATAAGGTTAATCCTTTGAGTTGCTGTAATTGTTCCCAACAAAATTTTACTGCAACATTTTTTCAAATTTTTATGATTTTTTCTGTAATTTTTTTGATGATTTTGGACCAAATGGACAATCAAAATTTCCTTGGCTAAAGTTTGTTATCAAAATTTTGACAAAAATCTGAAAAATATCGACTGGAGTATATTTTCTAAAGGAGGCAAAAATTGACTTTGGCGCTCCAAGGGTTAACAACCCTATCTGCTGTAAAACTAGACCTGTCCGAGTTTTTGCAGACCAATGATTGTATTGGATATCCTTGTATTGGTGACAAATTGGCTTGAAAAACTAACATGGCTTGAAATATTATTACAGTTATGATTTTCTTGTTTGAGTTTAGATTCACAATATCTCATACCTCTATTTCCTTACAGTATTTTTGCTACAGTTTGTGGAAACATTTTAAATGATTCGATAACCCCAGCAACATTTCTGATGTTCCCTAATCTGATATACAGTACCAATGGAGAACCCAGGTAAAATGTAAAATGACTGGGCAACCTTGGTAACATTTACATGCTTACGACCCTCAATAAAATCACTGGCTTATATCTTGATACGTCCAGAGATCAAAGAAGCAACTTCTTAGATTTACTCCATAACTATGACAAACAAAATAATCCTCCTTTGTCTGTATCAGTGTTGACAGACACATTACCTTATATACTCTATTATCACCCTTCAATGGGCAGAATAGAAAAAATGGCATTTTATCACACGTAACACTGCATTGAACGTTGAAGTCAGAACAAAGGCAAGCGGGCAATTCACGGTAGATTCAACCTCTTAAATTTACACACACATGTATACATATACTGATCACATCAAAACACAATAAATGATTTGTTTGCTGGGGAGTTACCTTTGCTATCCTATGGTATCAGAATAAATACAATATGCTGAGCAGTAAATTCTTGGCCTATTACATGGTATTTTAAATTTGTAATCTTGTGTGTGTCATCTTGGGTTAATAAAGAGCAGCCATGTTTCTGACGGTAAAATCAGTTTTACATTTCAGACAGCTTCACATGATATATTGCACTGAACCGATAAAAATAAATTAACATTGATACAATATTAAATATGCTGGCACATTGCCACACTAGATATGCATGCACATGTACATATTGAAACCGCATTTGATGGGAGTGCACAATAGATGAATGCAAGCCTAGCTGTATACATCTGATGAAAGCACAGCAAATGCAAACGTAACAATGATCTTGTCTGTAAAAGCCCAATAAGAGAAGTTACATCCAAGCCTTGAATTCAATCATGATATGAATGAGTGAAAACATGTAAGGGTCCTTCTTTATGTTACAGCTCGTTTCTAAGCTTTTTCCCCCCAATCCTTTGTCAATCAGTCACGCAAATACAGCAGGTTTCTTTATCCCGGGAGACAATGCTGTGGAGTGGGAAATATATTTGAACCAATGCCAGGGGGACGCCAGTACACACACAATAATTATGTCTCGGAATCAGTGATTATCGGTGGAAAACATGTAAAAGCACAAGGAAAACTGTCTGGGCAGAGTGATCTATAGCTTGTTCTTTACAGAGCCTACCTGAAATTGTCTGTGGAATCATTGCAGGCAGTTATTAACAGCACTATACTGATGATAACATATTGTTTTCTATAAATTATATTCCATATCTAGAGCAAGGCTGTATGTTACCTGATGTTGTGTCTGTATGTGTACCTTGGAATATATTTTGACGTAAATTTTTGAAAGCTGTCCATCTTAGGTCCACGCAATGTGCACATGTGTATCATGTACATTAATTTTATAACAGGATGTATGGAAACAGACATCCTGACCTTTTCCCTACAGTACTTTGTCCTATTCTCGATATTTGTTCAATTGGTGTGTTCAGACCTATGTACAGACAAACTGAGGCAACAGAGTACATGTATACGCAATACAACTAGATTTTGTTGGTATTAAATATCTGTTGATGGTAGTCACAGCTGTAAATCAATGGATTCTTGAAATGTAAAGGGATTATGCACAACTAACTCAATAAATTACACCTGTCTAAACTATTAACTGTGCTAAACTATTAACACTGTTCCATTGTTTGAATGCAGAATGCAAATGGCTCCTTCATATCATTTGACCTTATACTTTGATCAGAACCCTATATTTTACACTTCAGCAAGGCCAAGCTATGAAGTACTAGTCTAAACTAATCAGTTCAATCACCAAGTGTCTTGATTTAGATCTCTATGATGGCAATGAGTGTAACTTTTCCTGTGAATATCAACACCATGATGGTATTTAGCACGATAAATTCTCTTTTGTTCAATCCAAACTTCCGATGGCAACCATCAAGCTCAACACTGAAATTTGGACTTTTTGGCTCATGTACATAACAATGTAGGAATTCATGGAGATGAACAGCCAGTCATCAAGGCATTTTGGAAAGTTGCCTACCTGGGCAAAATCAGACTCTCACTGATAATACAGATTACTTAGTATGTTTGGCATTCCGTACAGCAAGCATACCTTTCCTCTGATCTTAGCATAGCACAAATCAGAAATTATTTCCAGCTGTCCACTGGGCATGTAACTATTAAATTACACCTGATCTATCCTGCCGAATATTTACCTGCCAAAGGCATGCAAGGGAGAGTTATTTTCATTTCTGTTACTGACAAGTAGATTACACATACACATGTACATCTCAACACAGGGTTGACAGGGCACCATTATACCAACTTTGGATAGCACAGTAGTTCTAAGTACTTTACATCAATATATGAACTAGGACATTACAATATTACAAAAGTGGCTAACATACAGTGATACAGAGATGCGTGTAAACTGTGTGAGGTATTTTACAATAAATATATCTTGAGAATTGTTACTCATGAGGAAAAATTTGATGTTTTTTTCTTTTGACTGAATCAAGAAGTCTACATGTATGTTTATAATCTGGGTTTGGAATTGATTTATTTTCTAAGATGATATCCTCATAGTTTTTATCACGAGAAATGATCACCAACTTCCCCAAATGCCACAATGGCTCAATTCTGCAGCACAGACATGCATGCATATGAACATGATGGAGAGATACAATACAAGATCTGGTACCCATAGATGTGGCTAATATTACATGCATAGCGGGGTTTTCCACCACCCTGAGACTAAACATTTGCCGAGGGCTGTACGCTTGCGTGAGGGTAGTACAGCTGGACCAATCAGCATGCCCCACTTGTTAATCACAACAAAGAACTATGTTGTATCACTTATAGCCCTGTGGAGGATTTTCATCTAAGTCACAATGCCAATAACTACATGTAGATAATTTACCACTATAGTATAAAAATCACTTTGATTTTCAGTTCAATGGTTGCATTTGCATTTATGTTGTCAGAATTAACAAAATTTCACAAAATCTTTTCCCAGTCAATGTGTATGAGGATGGGTTTGGCTTGCCACTCACAATGTCTGAAATTACTCTACCTTCATGGCATGTATCACAAATTACTGATTCAAGTGACATCACAGTAAACCTTAACATGCCTTGATTCAAATCAAACTTGACTCATTGATTATTGTTACACTACAACTGACAGTATGTCTTACTTCAGATAAAACCTATTCATTTGAAACTAAATTGCGTAGAGGGCATTGTATGCAGACATGCATCCACGGCCAAACGACTGATTGAAGAACCTAACAAACTGTGAATTACCACTGCATCAGGGCTATGAATAATTAATTAACATATGCGCATGACAAGTGAAAATCATTCATTTGACCAACCCCCCACCCCCCTAAATGTAAGTGCGGAAGTACAAAATCCCTATGACTTAATTACAATTTTAAGTTCCCCAAACATGATGATAGATTATGAATATATCTTGTTGAAGGTTTAAACTGCTTGGAGCTGTTTAAATAAACAAAATATGAAATATGATTGATGAGTATCAGAAATCTACATTGTTTCGATGACATGACTGTGATATGAAATTTGTTCAAATTTGGGTACATGAAATAGAGCTACACATAAACATGTAAATCTCATCCAACCCTCTAAACCCTCACCCCCATCCCCTAACAAAATGAAATGTTTCATTTAGCTGAGCATGTGTTACCCTCGGATAATCATCCTCATTTATTAAGTTGGGAAACTGAAATATCACAGAACACCGGAGGCATACAGATCCATATGTTATCGATGTGACTAAGACAGGATGTCTTTACGGTGAATTTAAACTATGTCTTTCTTTCTCCATCTGTTAGTGTTAAATACATGTACATATAGTTTAGATAGTGTACATCCTGTCACAATACAGTGTGCAGTTTAATATATGAAACCCAAAGCTGTGAACTATTAAGACAAGTGTTTTTACTTTTACTGTTTACAACATACCCAGTCTCTGTATTGTTCACACATTATTTCTGATGAATATCCACTACTCGGTAGATCTGTTACTATGTACATGTACATGTTTTTGCAATATATCATGATTCAATTAAGCAGTGAAGCACACCCAGCGACGGTATACCACGAGATTTTGACCAGTTCATGACTATCTAGCGAGTGCATATATGAAGTGAACTGACCAAAACCGAGTGGTATACCATCACTGGGTGTGATTTATTGTTATTATATCATAACAGCACATTGAAATTCTGGCATGGTATGACAAAAGAGGAATTTTGCTCCTTCCGAGAGCTTGCGCATGTACCAGCAGTGGGATAACATGAATATACCACGATTCTTTTCACGTCTTGACCAATCAGATTGCTGTATTTGCACCATCGATATACTGGTATGATATAATTAATATATCTTTACACACCATATTTCTCAACCTGTGAAATCTGTTACTTTGTATATGTATCTACAATATTTCATGATACAATGTATCAAATCTTCACACACCACACCATATTTCTCAATCTTCCTTGCAGACACACTGTAGCAAAAGTGAACAAAGCTGGATTTTGTCTCCATTATATAATACATGATACATGTATCTTTTCCAGATACAAGTATTTGTGCATCAGTGTAGTATATTGGGGCAAAATGCATAGCATAAATTTCTACACATTTACAATAATACATTATGCATTTGTATACTATCATGTTAAAATTCACCAGCAATCTGTATCCATCTATAATATATCAAGTATTTTTGTATAACCATGTACAATATACCTTTTATTGTATATGTCAAAGGTTAATTCATCAATTTTATCACAGTGAGTATGTATAAATATTACCATATTTCATCGGATATTACATGTAATTGGATATGTGATGAGAATGCTACACAAAAATACTTCCTTTGTGAAATACACACGATAATGACATTTCTGCTTTGTTGATTGAGGAACTGTAGTTGCTTGGGTACAAAGAGTATGCAGTGTGACCTGTGCAAAGATGGCAAACAGTGAGTTTTCAATATACTGTACATGTGTCCCCATCAAATATACACTTTGCCTTTAAATAGCAATCTATTAACCAAGGAAGTATGCTGACCTTATCTTGCTTTTTGCAGTTTGTATATTACAAACCTGAATACAACATGTACAGCAAGGGGAACTAACAAGGATGGCTGACTGCTGTCACGATGCACATGTGCAGGGGTCATAGGTCAAATTATATCATCATTGAATGCGGACATTCTTTTGAAATAGTTATTTGCAACCATAATCTATTTTGGCCATCAGTACACCTGTCTAAGGTACACAATAAATATATACACTATTTTGCACATTGGCTTAGGATTCAGTTGTTAGCTTTGTGTCACATGAGAGATTATTTTGTAAGACACTATTTCTGGCTGTGTTTGGTTTATATCCATTGGATGGTGATAACTGAAATGGGAAGAAAATAAAATGAGAAAACAAAAACAGACTTGTACATTTACAGAGATGGAAGACTAAGTTACAGAGCTTAGGTTCATAAATCTAACGCCCTCTTTCACCTGTCAACTTTGTGCAAAACTTTAACAAGTATAAACAGGGCCATAAATTAGGCTTCAATGCATTTTCAGCTGTATAATATCTACTTCATTGAATTTAAGTAGTAGCTAGTACCTTCAAACACGTTCATTGAAAGCTTTCACTATTGTTTTGGGTGTTTTCTTTTTCAAATTGGGAAGTTGGGCAGTGTTTACAGAATAGAATTGTGGCCTATCTGACTGGCTAACAGAGTTTCCTGCAGAGGCAAAACATTTGAGCCAGTATGCAGCTCAAAACTAAAACGTTGTAAACTTTTGCTACACACTTGGTACACGGAAATTTTAATAGTATATTGGCTTTCATAATAAAGAATAAAAATAAGCGAGTCTAAATGAAAAGTTACGATGAGAAAAACTACCTAAAATTTACCAATACTTACAATACAGAATGGGCACTAACCCAGAGTTTACTCTCAAAGGAACATTAAATTTTGATTTGGACAAGAATAAGAATGTGAAAGTTTCATCACATTAGAAGTAGCCCAAAATAGAACTGTGAAAATTTGAGCCTCTGGAAACGTCTCCAAAGAATATTCTACTGTAAACAGTACCTTGTACATGTACTTTACCCTTCTGTACATTCATTATGTAGATAACAGGTATTTTCAACTTGAATGGTAACTTGGATTAGAAATCATGGAAGGTCATTTTTACAATGTTCCTGACAGCTTTGATAACATCCATTTTAACCAATCCAATTTCAACAGCAGGTAGTCAAACCAACTGGTTTCTCCCAGAATAAGTTCCAATCCACACAGGGCAAATATTGGTGAGAGGATCATGTTGTCAAATTGTCGTGCAATTGAACTAGTTTATGTACAAAGGTTGATCAGTTTGTTTTTGAGGTCAAGCTGATTTTACAACCTGTCCTTCTCAGTTAACCCTTTGAGCGCCAAAGTCAATTTATGTCGCCCTACAAAATATACCCAGTCAACTTTTTTAAGATTTTTGCCAAATTTTAATAAAAAACTGTAGCTAATGAAATATATGTCAATTTTGTTCAAAATTATCAAAACGTTGCCGGAAAATTCATAAAAAAGGGAAAGTGTTCCACAAAAATTTTGGTTGGGAAAAATTACGGCTCTCAAAGGGTTAACAAGCCCCATGGTACATGTAGTCACTGAATTTCTACAACATTTGAAAAAGTGCATTTGAACAAATCTCCTTCTGCCTTTCCTCTTTTTGTTTCGTTGAATTTTTTGATGTGTCGTTCATCAACCACAGATGACTAGAAATGCCAACTCTATGATGGAATTGAATAATGGAGTACATCATTTGCAGAGGGTTTTTGCCCTTCAGGGTACTGTATATACCATAAGTATATCAAGATGACAATTGTCAGGGGAGAAAGAATCCTTACAAGTTAGATATTACTGGATGAATTATGAATAAATGCTATCCAAATTTCTTGGGAGAATCTAATCACTTTTCTCAAAAAATATCAAATTCTGAATCGATAAACAGCAATCTGAAGTGTTGAAAAAAACCAATTGATATAGGTTTTAAAAGAGGTTTGACAATGTGATTTGATAAATTGCAATTCTTTAGTTGTTAAGCAAGGCTTTATCATGACGACATGGTTGCTTTGGGTTGGCTTGATAACATTTCGGATCACTGCTTCTATCAGTTGACCAAATACACATGTATACCAATGATCACTGCTTCTATCAGTCTACCAACTATACATGTATACCAAAACACTGATAAACCATTACTAAATAGGTATCTATTTTGTAGGCAAGCTTTTCAATTCAATTCAGTTCAAATTCTTTATACCGTCTGTCCATAAATACAGAAATTTCCATTACCGCTCATCAAATATACACCAAACCATAAAGTTATTACCAGATTATCACACCTGATTTACAATCTAAGAGTTAAAAATTGACACATCTGTATACAAATTAAATAGGCTGACCTAAAACCAAGCTGTGCAAAATAGACAATTGCTAAAAACAAGGGTACAGTATGTTCCACAAAAAAGATTTTTGACAACTTTTTACTGTTTCAGACAGGTATAGAAAGCATACATATATCATCCTTAGCTATGAAAAAATAGAATGAGTTGATAAGACTTAAATACCTGGTATTACACTCATATATGAATGACGATATCTAGCATATGGTTTCTTGATTCAAAACGTTGTGTATGGGGCAAATATTGTTGAATATAATTGTATAAACTGTTGTTGTCTATTTGAAACGGTATCATCATTTCAAACAACAAAACATGTACAATATAGGTAACCTTCTATCTTGTTTCTTTTGGACAATTATATGCACCAACCATTCATCTACTCACCGTACAGCTAAAGATTTTGTCCCATACAATGGCCAAGGTACATGTGTACAGTCGGCTGATTTACATTCTTACAATATTTTGGGAATGAACGTGGATTAATGAAGATGAAATTCAAATTTTGGACTGATAAAGTCACAGACAGGGGAACAGACTTGTACTGTACTAGATACAAAACAGTGTACTAAACATATGTATACATGTATTCACTGAAAACTCACCAATTCAAATTCAAATTCTCAGCTCTCAGTCAACAAGCTTCAGGCGGCACCTACTTACAGAAACAGTAGGCTACACTTCACTATCCTCACTCCTGATTTCTTGTTGTCTGGTTCAAGGATGACTGCCTGGGGAGTGACAAAAACGATAAACAGATGTCAGCAAAAAGTCAATGAGTACAAGAGTACTGAGGAATGATGCCATTATAAGATATAATCTCAACATGGAAAAGTAACTTTTTTGAATTATGTACCAAACCAATGTGTGTGTGTGTGTGTGTGTGTGTGTGTGTATATATATATATATATATATATATATATATATATATATATATATATATATATATATATATATATATATATATATATATATATATATAAATATATATATATATATATATTACAATGCACATATACATAAGACTATATATAAGTATATATTATATAAGAATATAAGGTTTACATATACATGTGTATATGAGGTATATAATATATATATATATATATATATATATATATATATATATATATATATTATATATATATATATATATATATATATATATATATATATATATATATATACCCCTGTATGTAGTATATGTATAAGGCTGAGAAAAACAAAATTGTGCTGTTCCCATAACCCGACCTAACCTATTTTTTTACCTGCTGATCGTAAACTTTTTAAAGCTACATAAACACAGAAGTACAACAAAGAAAGAAAAAAACCATAAAATCACACATTCAGTACCTGGCATTTGATTTTTGCTTGAATTAGCATGTCTTTTACGGTTTTATTCCTTATATATGTATGATACATTTTTCTGGAAATGTTGTGGCCAGCGTTGATCGCCCTGAATCCCTGAAAAATGGGATAAAAACATTTTGGGAAAAAAAATCCCTGCCGACCTACCTACCCTGTTTTTGAAAACCATGTTATAGGAACAGCAAAATTTATTTTTTTGGCCTAAGGCAAAAGTTCAGTGCGTAAAAACAGTGCTCACGGTCACTATGAATATACCACTCTGCTAGGATTTACAAATGCCAACGTCAAAAATGCAGTCATGGCATTAAACAAGCAACACCAAAGTAAAACGAACCACAAAAAGACCAAATTCATCCAATCTTGCTCTTCAGTCAGACCAGTGACAACTTGTATATGAACATAATGGAATATGCTCACTTTATTCCAAATAGTATATGAATTGCCAGGATAGGTACAGTAAACCCTTGCTAAGTCCGTAAACGTAGCAACAATGTAACACACTTATCATGGATTGAAACAAATCGACTTGAAATAGGCTGAAAATAAGTTTACAGCCAATCACACTCTCTTCACTAAATCCATAGTACATACATGCAAAATCAGTCTAAACATAAAACGAGATTATGACTTATCATTAGGGCCGTTCACATTAGCCAAAAAGACTAGGCCCTTGTCCTAGCCAGGTTCGTGGCCGGCCAAAAAAACAGGTGTGAACGGTTCTGGCCGGCCACTGTCCGGACAATTTCTGTCCCAGTCGAGAGGGGTGGTTTGTGGCCGAACCCAGGTCTCTGGCCGAGCAGTAAACAGCGTATGTGAACGCGTTTTGTCCGACTCAGGTCCCAGTTGACGCCCTCTGTAGTTGACATGCAGTGTAGTCTTTAACCTATTCGACGAGTCAGTATCATATTAGACATGGCGAGTCGAGTCAAATGGGCTACTGAAGAAATCAAGTGTCTTTTAGGCATTTGGATCGAATCGCCTACAATATCATCTCACTGTTTGTCAGAGCATGGGTTTAATCGTAGCCCAGATCAATGCAAACGTAAGATGAAACATTTGAAGTCCGAATTCAAAAACGTTTCTAATAATAATAGGACAAGCGATCGGGGAATCCTGTATGTTTTACGAAGAACTTAGCCAGATTATGGGCAGCAGACCTGCAGTAAATCCCGCTGCAGGCTCGGTTGTAGCGCTGCGTACGATGCTGTGTGTTCCGCTACAGCTAATCGCCCCGCTCACCACATGCTGTGTGTTCCGCTACAGCTAATCACCCCGCTCACCACAGCCACAGTCCCTCTATCCGCGGGGATAGGGACTGTGCCACAGCCCTGCAAAGACCCGTACGTAGAGGGTCGGTACGCGGTGACTTCAAATCCATTTTGGGACTTGACGTAAAAAGCCAAATTACTGCCGAAATTCAGCGTTCTTGGGCCCAAGTCGTATCCCAGCCTACCTCAGCTACTCGATCGCTTCCAAAAATGCCAGTCTTTTATTCACTTCTCGTAAATAACCGTCGATGTCGGCAACTCTCTCGCTAGCCCTGCGTACCATGCTGTGTGCTAGCTGTAGCGGCCAACACACAGCATCGTACGCAGGGCTAGCTCGGTTGTGGACAGTTGCAGTTTAGGCGAAGAATTGCAAGGTATTACTATTAGGCATGGCTTTCCGTCAACTCGAGGTAAGGCAACGACTACCGTGAACATTATTTTTCTTCGAGATTTGTTAGTTTATGTACGTATAATAGACTATGATATATATTTTTTCTATTAGTTACATGTAGTGGTTAATAGCGTCCTACAACCTTTTTGGGGGGCTACCACCATGCACCATAATCAGCGGGAAACAACAGTCAACAGGAAGTACACCAGGCTGAGTTCCCAGGTGTCTGTCCATTCACACTTTATTGTTTTGCTTTTCTGAGCGCATATCGTCTTTGGTCCATAACTATTCTCTCCTCTGACTTTCTCAGCCATGAACATGTAGTTTGGTTGATGAAATAAAATTGAAATGTTTTCATTTTTGTTTGAGTAATTATATTCTATACTAGGACACCACAAGAAACAGTTGTTGGAGGCAGAGTCATTTCATCAAACTTTATTTTTCCTTTCATCTTTTCAGGTGAGGTAACACAAAGGAACAGTACAAATGATTCAAGTACTGAATCAGAAAGCTTAGAAAAAAGAACTGAAATCAAGCTACAAAATGATCTAGGCTATAGGACAGCGTTGAACGTAATGTGAACGCGGACAAAAGATTAGCTTATCTTCTCACATTCTGCCGGATTAGTTCTGGCCGGCCCTGGGCCTAGATGTGAACCCCATTATTATGGAGACTACTACCTTCCCAGTGTGGATAAGTACAGCAAAACAAGTCAGGCATTGAAGGAAAGCTATTTGGCTATAGGGAGTCAACTGTTTTCCCGCCAAGTTCCATAAAAGGAGAATCTTAGTACTTTGCATGCAGATACAGATGCCTCTACGCAAGCAATTAAGGTCTCTAGTCAAACACTGTACACTGTGCTTGTGTAGAGTTCTGCCTCTGGCCTTGGTTGTCAATCATCATAAATAGGTTGAGGGGGCCGTTCGTGCTTTGGGGTCACAAACAGAACACTGACATCTGTGTACAGCTGACAGTGATATCAGTGCTGTATGGGCCAGTTCTCTCCATGTTCTCTCATGCCTTGTTTGCCAATAAAGTTGATAGTACTTGACAAGGACATGCATATCATACAGTTGGCTGTACACGTCAATTCTAAGAAAGGGACAATATCCTCTTGGAAGCATTGCACTAGGTGTAATTTGTGAAGTTGACAAATTGATTTATTTTGATACTGACAAAAAAGGCAATATCCTTCAGGAGATGATGAACTTGTGGTAGCTAGCCCAATTTACAAATTGATTTGTTTAAGTCCATCTTAAGAAGGTCAGCAATCATGACTTTTCTTGAAGCTGGTTATAAAAAATACACATCTTTTCCAAGCTGATTATCTGTTATTCCATTCCTAACAAGGTATCTTTCAATCATATACGATGTTTAATAAATTGGAAACTTTTTTCATTTCTTTGGAATATCATAATTAAGATTTTTCTACAAAGTTGGATTATTTTACATTAAAGAAAATTGACAAACAAAAAAACTTTTGCTCTGACAAGCCACAAAAGAAATTTTAATCATTTCCTTTTGAAATCAAGAATAAAAGCCAGGGGTCACTATAAAGCAAAATTTGGTACTGATATATTACTGACACTTGTAATTCAAAATGGCTGAAAAACCCTATGTTAATTCTATGGGACTATGTTAACTCTATGGGAAAAGTAAGTTGTTTTACGTTCATAAAAATGAGCCGGCTAAAAAACGTTATTTACTTCATGAATATGTATGAGCTTCAAAATGAAGTCTCACAAATGATGGACCAAAAAAGTGCTGCATAAGTTAGAGAGTTTGAATAATCGTCCCCAAGGCATGTTCTACCACAATGATCATGACATGCAGGGCTGAATGAGCATTCTCTATTTTAAAGGTACATTCATGATTTGATTATTTATTGTATTCAGTTTTATTTTCCAGGAAGTCACAGCAAACAGCAGTGCCCAACCAGTTCTACTGATGCAAAACATTACACATATATCACACACAAACGACAGAACATTCTTTGAAAGTGTTCTATCTGGGGGTAATGGTTTCACGTAATCTGCCAAAGACACGCTGGCACAGCAAGAAAGGACAAATAACTGACGTGTCACTGAATGACCAGATTAGCATGAATTGCCAAACTGATACAAAGCTGTCTCTTAGGGTCCTACATACACTGACATATAAACACAGTGTCTGATGCATTGGTAACTCCCTGACCCCTGTTCACAGCCAGGGAGTAAAGATGTATACAAATGTCATATGCATTGAGGTCAATTTGTGACTCCTGCAAATCCCAACACTGCCTCCAGGTGATACAGTACATTTTAATTACCCACATGCTAAAAGAGTGCAAAGCATTCCTATCAGGACCGAAATGTTTGATGCCCCAGGGGTTTCAAGGTTGTGTTTGAGCAAATAGAACTCAGGTGGTTGTTTTCATCGTTTCCTAATTCTAATTTAGTAAAACCCACATAGTTATTACACATATAGATACAGAATTCATGATCAGTCGCAAACCATTCAAGTCTTGTTCCAAATTCAATTATCTGAATGAAGCATATATACCTGAAGACAGAGCGACCTTATAATTAATACGTACATCAGACCTAGGTTAAAGTCATCCCATCCAAAAGATGTGTTTGAACCAAAGAAGGATGAAAAATCTTTGAACCATCCTTGTTTTAAAATAAGCACATTGGCTTTCTTTTTTCTCGTCCTTTCTAAATAAATGTACAATGTTGTATTTCTAGTATAGATTGAATACAAGGTGTTTGGATTGATACATATTATTCTGGAATACATGATGTTTCAATAATCCAGACCTGTTGTACAAACTTTCTGCTAGATTAAACACTTGTACACTGTATAGGTGTGTAGGTATTCTGATATTGTGTTTATGACAGACTACAAAAGCAAATTTCAATGCACTGTTGCCAACGTCCTGCTTGAAATAACACATGGCTACATTGTGTCCAAGTTTGCTTCCAACTGTCAACAATGTTTATAAGTTGCTTTAGCACTTAACAATTGCATATCAGATGGTAATAGAAATAGCAAATTATGAAAAATTATGTTTGCTCTGCCAGATCCCAAAAGACATAAGAATAGATATGTTGAGATGAAAGATTTGCATACAGTGTATATCTCACCCCCGACAACCCCTTCCATGATATTATGGTCCCTCACGTAGACAAGATTTTTATGTTGGCATACACATCCAGTCAAGCCATCATTTTCCCCTAATATGCTTCCATATAAAATTCACGTCATCAACAATTGCCTTGAACTTTACATTCATAAATGCATAACACAAGATGCATCGCAATCAGATTTATGACTTGTTTTCCATCATCAATAACATTAACACAGCAATTCAATCCAAATATTTGCTTGTAACTTTAACTGCACAATGTTGCCATCATTTTCCTTTCCACTTGATTAAATATATTCATTTATATTTATATCAAGATTGGCATATATATATATATATATATATATATATATATATATATATATATATATATATATATATATATATATATATGTGTCTGTCTGTCTGTCTGTCTGTCTGTCTGTGTGTTTACAGATGTCCTTGCGGGAAATTAAAGTGTTCTATACTAACAGCAAAGCATTATAAACAATATTAAACATAAAGACTTCAAGTACAAAATAATCATGTATATGTTACTCAAGTTTCAAGCATCTAGCAATCATCAGACTCCTTCCATTCCATGGCAGAAGCTTGCTTTATTCATTTTTAAAAATTTATAAGAATAAATCGTAATATTAAAATTTGTTTATGAAGTAAATACATATTTTGCAATAAAGAAATATTTACTATCTGTATAGCTATTATGGTTATCAATAATGTAAATGTATTCACTTGGCATTTAAAAATCTTCTTACTGGTAATAAATTACAAATGTCTACATGATAATTCTAATGGAAGTAGTATGTACTTATTAGGATATCATTAAACTCCAACAATTAAATTCTTGTAGTTTAGAACAAAATAAAATGGATGGCTACCCTTTTCTTGTTTAAGCTGTAGAATTCAACAAAATTGACATGTTTGTTTAAACTGCACGTATTTAATATAAATACATGCAGTAAATTTTATACCTTTAATAAACTTTATGTTTAATATTTTATCCAAAAAAACCTGACGCTGTAAAGGCAAATAATAAAGGCTTATACAGCAAAATGGCAGAGAAAACAGAAAAATTGTCCTTCCATTTCAAAAAATAAAGATAAAAAAAAAATTAAATTGTAATTAATTATAAGTGTTTGTGACCTTAATAGAACATAGCTACATGTAGATAGGAGATTACTATCTGGGACGAGTACATAAAACATATGGAAAGCCATTATACAAATATCCATGGTTATTGACTATTACAACCACACTTAATTACCAAAGACATAAAAACAAAATCAATCAACTATAATGGCACTCTATAGTTTTTACGCACACAAACCATACTTAAATGATTAAGACTGCTGACAGACAGTTTCCACTAACCATCGGAGGCCCATAGAAGGGTTATCAAAAACGGCAAATTTATGATTGAAATGTTTACAATACACATATGTCTAATTGTGAGTTATACCTACAAAGAATGCACTGAATGCAAATTGTCAGAAAATCCATCTTTACATTTTATACAGAAAACTACAATCGGCAGCTGTATTTAACTCAAAAAGTTATTAAACCAATACTCTCTCAGTGTAATCTGTATTCATTTTGGCAGCAAATATTATCCAATAACCTTGTGTTGAGAATCAACCATTTTGCAATACAAGGTGACACTAGTAGACCTTTGTATTATTATGATGAATAACAAATTTTACATGTGGTTAATATTTGAAAATCTGATCTGACACAGTATTGACCAACCCTGAACGCAATTACATAACACAGTCGCCAAGCAATTGTGTAAACACAAGATACATTTTATACATGTATGAAGTGCTTGGGTGTGGCGCCTAAAGATACATGTATATAATAACTTAGCCAAGGGATATGAAAAAGTATACCTTGAAGGATTAATTTAAGACTGCACATAGAAATTACATGTAAAAGAATGATTTCTAGAAAAGAACTTTGCCATGATTAATTTTGAAGAACTTCACACAGCTTACTGGTATCTATGCTCATATTACCAATAACCCCTTTTTGACACCTAGGCTTTAGGAGTTCTCTGGAGATACATCTGAAAAATCTTTCAGCCTTTGTCATCAGGAGTCTTAACATTTTGTGGACAGTAACCACCAAAAAATTGTGCCACAATATATATAAAAGGTTAAAATGAGTTACGGTAGAGAATGCTGCATCATTGCCTTTAAATTGCTGAAAAGTTTTCAAAAGTTGAACTTTAGCCTAGCACAACACAAAGTATGCATTAAAGTACACATCAAGGTTCTAAATTTTTTCAAACATGTAATTTTGACCTGCAGAGAAAATAAAGATTACAAACTGCTTTGCCAACAATACTTTCAAAGACATGGAAAAGAAAGATATGAGGTATTTATGATTACACGTGTAGCGGTTTTATGATACTTACGTGTACATGTGCAACGGAAGTCCAGACTGCCTTTACTTCTTTGTTAGTAAAAACCAGCTTTGCTTAGCAGTCTGGGCCCATCAGAGAGTGGAATGAAAAAAAAACGCTTATCTAAATAGGCCCCGCTTGATCAACACAGATAAAAGAGTACCTCTTTTATGATGCTCTGTCAGTACACACTATCAGATTAAACTGGAGAGTTTGGAACGTGGATATAAATATATACATACATATATATGCGGTGGACGTGTTCTGACTCTTCAAGCCAAAATGCATCTGCACGTATGCATATATGATCAACCTCTGAAGGCTAATGGTGGGCAGGCCTTGTCTGTTTAACACTGGGTAAACAATTATGGAAAATGGCTTTAAGGTGCTGTGTGCAAAAGTTCTGGCATAACCCTTATCAAAACACTCCCCCTCCCCCCAAAAATAATGGCGGACCGTCTCTGAACTTTTACAAATTGAAGAAAATCTGTTCACAAGAACTTACATCATCAACAGGCACAGAGAAGCCTGCTGTTTGAAGTCATCTTGATACTTACACAGCAGAAATGCCAGGACCTCTAACCTTTCATAACCCTGCAATTTATACATGTGTAAATGCCACACTGCCTCATTTCTTCCATTAATCCACCAATCGGCAATATCGTAACATGAGCAGGTATCAGGTTCTCTAACCTAATATTCTGTTGAGGTGGCTCAGACAGTATTTCATCAAGATTTTTTTGCTATTTAGGTCACTCAACAGACTTGCTCTGTGCGGCGCATTTGCCATATGTTAGGAAAAGTCTCCTCAAATCCCCATCCAAAAACATAACTTGACTTCCAAAATTTGAAGTGTCTAAGTTAGTAAAAGTGGTATCTCTTTTTTTTTTTGCATTATTGACTAATACCATTGCATACAAATCAATCGTTAAAGTCACTGAATTAAAGATGATTTTGTCTTGTGTTCTGTGCTTGTGTGTGACTTTGCTACTATGTGAGTGACTTTTGACGGATTTTACAAATGCAGACATACCTCTAGGCATGTTAGCTTGTAATGCTCCTATACAAGAGATGTTGAACGTGATACGAGGTTTTTGTATATCAAAACATGCCCTCACAACAGGGATTTTACATGCAGAATAATTTCATCAAATTGCCTGAAATCAATTCAAATGTATCATGTGTTCTAGTACCTTCTTTTAAAAGTTATTTATTCAATAAAGCCAAACTTCAATTATACCCCATCCCCCAAAAACTAAGAATTTCCATGTTATTGGTGTCACGCTCACATTAAAATAGACAAAAGGTACATATTATAAATCACACCCCTTCTCTGGAGAAATAATTTGAGTTCAAAATTTGCAACATAATAAAAGACGCGTCTTATATAATGACTTTAATGGTCATATTGGACAACTTGCCAAAAATAAATCAAAAATTAACCTGAACAGCAACACAAAATTCTTAACTGTCCAAATGTTTTAAACTAGTTTTTAGGTCACACATGTATTTATTGACATGTTTTAAAATAAACAGTGTAATCATGTACTGTGCATTCCAGTAAATAGATTGTTGTGGTGTATCAGCTTTTAATCAAAAACTGTTACTAAGTATTGCACAATATTACATCTGCAATGTTACACCTACAAACATTGCCTATGTTCCAAGAAGGCCAGCCACTCCCCAGAGACAACCATGAAATTATGAAATTGCAACCGGCTTTGACAATGAATCTTAGACTTCAACAAAACCCTTCTTTAAGCTAAAAATACCATAAATTTACACTTGCAAAATATTTGGCATAAATGCATGTGTATACAGAAAAGAGTTGTAAATACAGCTAATCAGGAGTATTTTTGAGGCCATGGTACTTCAAACTGAAACACATCAGAATAAAACAGCTGTAGGCTGTTATTAAAACTGAAAATTAAAACATTCCAAACGATGAACTCAGTGTTTTAATATAATTGCATTTGAATATTAGCCGCCCACACACATCGCGCGGAAATATTTACATACAATGCTAAAGACATGGAAAATGTAAACTAACCAAATACTGCTGCTTATTTTCTGAGTGCTTCTTTGTACAAAATATAGAAGGTTAAGTTATGCAAATAAAGGAAGTTCATGGCTGGACAGGACAGCCAATGAACACATACATGAAGAAGACTATATTCAATCAAGTTACATGTAGACCTACCAGAAACAATTCGTTACTTGTCTATTTATCTTATTAAAATTAAAACACAAAAACTGACATGAAAATCAGGTTTTCAAAATGTACAGCTGTAACAATAAGAAACATGCATATTATATACATGTACACGCATTTACTTTTTTGGTTCCTAGTACGTAGTAGTATCATAGATAGTGCTACAACAGCATTCTGTACATGTAAATGTACATGTACCTTGTTGAGTGTGCTGATAATATATGGAGATTCACTGGCTGTGTCCAGAAAACAATCTTGATTAGCAACCAGAAACTTCAAAGTGAGAAATCACTTACTTTAAAGAGAATTCTGGCCAGGAGGTGAATCGTCCACAATACCTGTATTGACTCAGAATTGGTTTAGACGTTTGTCCAAGGTGGATAAACATATCATGCCCTGACTGGTATAATACTTTGTACTGCACTTCCAAAGTTCAAGTAACCCTGACACAAAGTGCATGATGGGTAGTCACGCTGGGACAACCCATAATTGGTATGACCATAAAGTTCACCATTAGTCTCAACATGTTTACTGCACAGTAACATCACACTTGCACAACAAAGTACACCCAAAGAATCACTTTCAAAAGAGTTACTTGACAACCACAAAAACATAACCTATCTTATGGACTTCAGTTGGTACATCTCTGTGCAAAGATAAAATTCTCACAACTTTTTATGGACCGACCATATGCTATTAATCTTTCATTGAAAACACTGTATGATATAAACATGCATTTGAATCCCTGAATTGCAAAAGCATGTCATGATTTTGACCAAAGTTGTTCCACATAATAAATATGTACTTGATTAAATGAAATATTTTCTGTCAAAAGAATAACATGAACACCCAAGGCCTTTAGGGAATAGGACCAGAAAGTGTACAGGATGATAACCCTTTGAGTGCTGTAATTTTTTCCCACCAAAATTTCAGTGCAACATTTTACAAATTTTTATCAATTTTTCTGTAATTTGTTTGATAATTTTGGACCAAATGGACATAAAATTTCATTGGCTACAGTTTCTTATCAAAATTTTGGCAAAAATCTGGAAAAACTTGACTAGGGTACATTTTAGAAGAGGCTACAAAGGCTTTCATGACCAGACTTTGATATATATTACCAGTGTTTTCTTTCCCGTTGGTTGATCTGCATAGAGGGACATTGAGGGTTCAATAGCACTGTGTAACATATTGTCCTGACAGTGAATGCTTTTGGAATGCTGTTTTGGATCCTTCTTACTTATGAACAATATATTACATAGAAAGGTATGGAAAACTCCCAATGACTGAATACAATAGGTTGCAAAAACACTGCATAACTTTCGATGACTGAATGAGCTGGACAAAGAACAACAAGGAAGTGAAGTTGCAATGACGCTAACTTATCAAAAAGTTGAAAGGTAAACCTTTTTTCTTTTGGCAATGGTTCAGGACATATATTATAAGTGTTTGGATATTGGCACTCTGCCAAATAGTTTTAAACATGGCCAAACAGTTCCCAGTAAATCTGAACAAAATGCTAAAACTTCAGCTACGCGTCACTCATAGCTACTATATGTCAGGATTTGTCTGGAATGGTACCAATCAGTGAATCAATCTGATTACTCTGCGTATTTTTGGGCAAAAATCTATAGCAATTTACTCATTAGGACAGAATTGTGTTTACGGCTGCATACATCAACTGTGTCTTCAATGGGGTAATGTTGAATGGCATGACTTTGAAGACTTCAAGGACAAAAGTTGGAACGCTTTTTACCTCCAGTACATTTTCTGTACATTACAGACTGAATGATATTTGTTTGTGTTTACTGTTAAAATTACAAACATTGTCATAAATCTTTATCTACTGTCTTTTCAACATTTGAAAGCAGACAGTAAGATCATAGAAGCTTCATTTATCTTTATATCATGGAAAACAGGATACGGAAAACTCTTGCACAATATGTACATGTAACAGTAACAATTATGTTAAATAATATATTCAAACATCCACTATCGCTGAACTCTTGTAGGTACAAGTATGTGTCAACTCTAATCAGAATCGAAATGTCAGTTCTTTCGTCATACGAAATATGACCCTGATTATTTCTATAAAATATGGCAATTGATTGAAAGCCAAAGGTATAACTATAAATAGGGAAGTGTAATACTGAATTCCAACTGTGAATACTGAATTCCATAGGTACATGTATGATGTCTCCAGAGTGACGAGCTATCCTATTGCAGGGTACTTTGAACGTTGCTCTAAATCAGATCATGACATTTATTATCTGACACATCGCTACACAACCATCACATTTGGCATTCAGTGAATCAAATAACAAAATAATTTGTGTACAACATTCATCGCTATCCACGGTACTTATTCGAAGTTGATATGCATTTTTTAAAGGACTGGCATTTTCAACCAACTCACTGACATAGATATCTTTGGTAAGGTGTCATTTGTTGGAACAATTTTTTCAAAAAAACTTGATCTCATTCATGATTGAAGAGTTCATCCAAACCAATGTTAGTTTATTATAAATATGTAGTTGTATGGCTTTCTGTTGAGATGGTAAAAACCAGAAGTAAAATGTTATGGGTTATTTTTTTGGTTATTTTTTTGGTTAAAATAATTGATTGATCTGTAGTAAAATATGAAAGCTGGGATATAGCTGGACTAAAAGCGGACTCTTAGTTTTGCTGTTTTCAAACTAAAAGTGTTGTACAGAAAAAATGTCTGGAAAAGCAAAGTATCAATTTCCACCAAAATGGCCACCTGCAGTAGAGTAAAGACATCACTCAATGCAATAAAAGTAACAACATACTGGTTATGTAGCAGACTATTAGTATGAATTTTCACATTCATGCATAATCTATGATATCTACATGAACTGAATGGTAACACTCAATGAATACAATGAAAGTTTAATTTGCCATATCTATTATATCATGGCAATTTTGGTTGTGCAAATAAAGTGACGCGTGCTATATTCGCAATATAATACAGTTGATACAGGGTACAGAAAAATTCCTTTTTTGATATTTCTTTCACAACAGAAATTTCAATTTACAATCTATTGTTACGGTATATATCATAGCTGTAAACCACCACAGCAATGGATACACCGCTTGGTTTTGACCAATTCACTCCAGATATGCACTTACTATTGATTTTGCAAATATCCTGAACAGGACAAAATCTCATGGTTTACCATTGCTGGGTGTGGTTTATTGCTGAAACATATCCCATCACTAGATGGAAGATGGGGGGGGGGGGGGCCATTGATATTCTCTATTCATTTGTGCATGCGGGTTGCATAGAGTTGGTTTTATTTTCAGCAGCCTGACCTGTAGAATTAATTCACAGACATTTACTTTAATAAACAGGAGAGACAGGAGGGCATTTCATTTATTAATAAAAGAATACATCAGCTAAGTTGAGATGTGCATACCAGTGTCTTGAATAAGAAAAACATACACATGGCCATGTGTTTTCAGAAGTTTAAATTGGGTCTACTGTGTCAGTTTTGCTGATGTCATATTTCAATGAAAAACAATCTGTCATCTCATTTTTCAAAGTTTTAGCACCAATGAGTAACTGTGTGTAAAGATTTGTGCCATCCATTGTAGTAATTCCTGGACTTGTTTTTCATTTCCCTGAGCTAATCCGGCACCATCTGGTTACTTTGGATTACACTTTGTATCCTAATATGCCTAAGGCATCTAAAATATTGAGGAATACTGATATTAGTATACTAGCATCTTTTCTCTATAACATAAACAGCAACTACTTATACAACTAGGCAACAGCTTGATTAACGTGTTTACGATGAAGTAAAGTTACAATGTACCATACCACAAGACAACGTTACATCTGTAAAAGTCAGAACATTTTCAATGCGAGATATTTGCCAACAATTTATATATTTGTCAAGTCTAAAAATAGACATTTTTGAATTTTTGTTACAGGTAGAAAATACATACACTATAAACTACACACAGAAATAACCCATGAATAAAACGTCTATCAAATGTACTGAGCCCACTAACTTTTAGGGTTTCCAAACTCTTGAGTCAATTTAGGAAACTAAAAAATCTTTGAGTAAGCTTTAAACTACGACATGCAATCTGTTAAAGTTTTCTTAAGTGGGAGGGAAAACTCATGCGGTACCAGTCAATTACACACCAATTGGTTTAGAGGACACACTGGTCAAAAGCAGAATTCCCCATGTCTGTAAACAACCCCCTCTATGGCCATATTGGGTAATCAGTTACATGTACACGATGTTCATCACATTTCATCACACACCCTACGTGTGTTAAAGCAGTGCAGGCATCTTTCTTATAAGTTCTATCATACAATTCAAAGGAAAATTTCTTCTCAAACCTTGTATTTACCCTTTTACTATCACCTTTTGGAACATTGCACAGTGAAGTTGGAACAATCTATTGGAATCAAGGGGTGAACAGCTCAAACGGTTCATAAATACATTGATCTTTATTTACACTGGATACATGTAACTTATATCCTTTCTCAAACGAGTTAAATCTCGTCAAATTCCTCTTTCTTTTCTCTTGATACCTTCAAATACATGATGATGAAGGAATCCAGTTCAAACAAACACAGCTATATGTACTGTGAAATAACTCACAAATAATAAGAGTAATTTTGATATGCCAAAATAAACGTCCATATTCAGACTATTGATAGGGTTTTCCACAAAGGGTTTTTTGGAATGGGCTACCCATCTGGTTTTCCAGAAATTGATATTTGAATATTAAATATTACGAAAGAATACATTTTACAACAAAGAATATGCAAATTATACAATGTTATTTAAATTGGTAGTGTCTCTATTTTTTCAAGCTGTGGAGAAGATTACCTGCTGAAGGTTGAAAGAGGATTATCCTTGCTGTGTTTGCATGTATCTGGCTGACTTTCAGATACATGTGCAGCATGTATGTGGTTACACTGAAGTTAAACTATAAGCTACATTACATGTATTGTGCCTGCATGCATGTATCACATGTACCAGCATTATTGCCATTGATACATTTAACTCCACTGGAAGTTTCTAAAATTGCATCACAGCAAATAATTCATGTACATTTTTGTATTAGTCATATATACCATTTGATATGTGGTAGGTGGCATCATAAAGATGGTATCTGTACATATGGATACGGATGGCTGGTATACAGTGACTAGTACAGAAGCTGCCCAGCTCCTGGATTGGCTTAAGGTGGTTGGAAAGGCTAGAGCATCAGTTATAAATTTCAACCAAACTATTAAAATATAAAAGTAGTCAACATTCTCTGTGGAATAAAACAAACTAGACATTTGGGCACAAAGGCATTGCAGAGTTATAGCCTGTTAAAACTTCTGAAAAACTGACCAAATAAGAAGTTGGGGAGTCCTTAGTGTATTAACTATGGTAGAGGTCCCCTAGCTTTTAATAAAATGTTTGAAAAGGGAAAGTCATTATTTGCTGTTTTTCAGGAAAGTTTGACAAGGCGGTGCTGGCATTCAGAGTGAGTGACTGCTATTGTAAATGCATTTTTAGATTCTTTGAGTGTCAAAGAGGTGTCAAAAGTGAGATTAACCAAAAAACTGCTCTATGACTTCAGAAGAGGGGTGCAAATATGGCTTGTTTTCAACATTTTTGACAGAATAAGTTTTCCTACATAATTGTATACCATTTAATCCAACTTTGAAATGAGATATGGACATCAAATTTTTACAGCCTATTAACAAGGTTACAGATAAGATTTGTACGGCACAATTTTTCTGTATTTGAATCACATTTTGAAATTTGAAAGAATTTTAATAATTTTTTGATATATAGACCCATGTAAAATCATAAAAACAAATTTTATTTACATATCCTGCCGTACAAATCTTACAATAAATAGTGTCAACATATTTATAACTAATTTGGTAATATTAATACTATCCAATTATTATCAAATTCAAATATGTAAAAAAAATATGAAAAATTAAATTTTAATATTTACTGGTGTCATATTTTAAAATCATGGCTGCAAATATACATATTTTATATTCTTTGGAGAAATATAACTAAGGGAGTTATCCTGAAAATTTGAACTAAATATCTTGATTCTAACAATTGAAACTTGACATTAACTCTGAGAAAAGAATTGGTGCAAAAATAGCCTTTCCAACCAGCGCCCCCATGGTAGAATGAGGAAGGGAACAAAAGACGACTTGTACGAGGTGCCTGTGCAAGCTTGTTTACCAAAATAACTGATGTCACTGTCACAAGACATAATGTTAATACCGTAGTAGTTCCTGATGATGCTGTCAACAAATACATGATGTGAGATCAGTGAACAAGTTGATTGCAATTGTCTCCTCTTGCCTTTCCACCATTCTACTACTGGTGGCGCTGTGCACCCCACAGCCAGCCTTTCTGTTTCAAGCCAGCCACTGTAAACTGTACAACGTCCAGCGATCATGATATGGTCATCTTTAGTCTGCACCTCTGCTTCTTTGATAGGCTAAAAGTGTCTCTAATTCATATACGATGCAAACACTTCACCCGTAGGAAGTCCATGTAGTAGTCACTGTAGTAGTCACATATCATTGGGTCAATTCTGGGATTGCTGACATACATGCATCTTTAAACTTTGCCTAACATTTGGACTCAAAAACTACTTCAACTACCAAATGTCCTCACATTTGCCCTTCTTCTCTCACTACCTACATCTACATCTGGTCATTTTTCCCTCTGTGGAAAATACACTGGTAGCTGTTTGTCACTCTCTTCCCTAGGTACCATTCTCTGAACATCTTTATTTTCTGTATGGGATGTTGCCACCAGTTATATCTGAATATCAAGTCAGCCATGGCAAATTTCTATCAGTGTATGTATAATTCATAAAACACTGTAAACCATTTTTCTTGAAGGTCTTTGTGTAAACTGATGATCTGTTGGCAGCAAAATTGTACTTGTCAAACTTTGTCAAATTGAATATAACTTACACAGTGACAACGGTCTATACCACTGATTAGTCAATCAAGCAAAAATATTTGATTTAAGGTGATGTTTCCACAATGTGCATGTACCTTCACTGACATTGCAGACGGCATTATATGCTTGTTTAACACCAAGAAAATATTTTCAAGTTACTGTAAAGGTAATCTGCATGAAATGTGTGCCATGCACTTTTAGAAAATGTCAAATTCTAAATCACCGAAGTGACACTCAATCTTTGCTAGGATATGGCAACAGTCGGCCTACTTATCATGTATATTAGCGTGTATTTATGTAGATACTTTTCAGTGTCATCAGCAGATTAATCCAATGTCTCAAGGTGAATTACCCTTACAGAATTTTATATTAAAAATCCTCATTACATAATACAGGGATCACAATACAATATTACTAGTATAGTGCATTGTCATTGTATGAGTTACAATTGCAAAGAGCATGGCTCTTACTTTTGATGATTTTTTTTATCACCAGTATCTTATATCTCCTGTTGACAGTATTTTAGTGAACTCATTTCAAGTCAAACTTCCTATCTGTGAACGTTGTTATTCATCTTGTAAACAGGAACATCCTGTTTAAACACTGTTGTTAAATATTACACATGATTGTTAACAAGTGAATTCACTTGACATTGATTCAAAAGATGTCAGCTTCTACATTAGGTTTACTGCTCATACACGTAAAGTTTATTTTGAAAACTACAACTCACGCAATGTAGGGTTATAATTTATGATACATACTGCATGGTTTCAGACAGATCACAGATCACTGCAGGGTCTATGGGTAAATGGTCATTCACAATTGAAAGTGACTCATCATAAAGTGATTTGCATACTCAATGCTAATTTACATACCTTGCACAAATGAATATATTTATTCAGGAACTCCAGCATTAGATGATTTTTTATTCCAGCACATGAGGGGAGAACCATTTGAATTCAGGGTTAGGTTAGAGGATTTTGGAAAAAAACGTGAGTAGATGAAAGGGCAAAACAAATAAATTTGATGCAATGGCTAGACATTAGCATTGTAGCCAATGAGTGACAACAGCAAACTGGAAAATTTGATTCTCTCATATTCAATTTATAAAAGTACAGATAGATATTGAGCCAACCATCAAGCATCGAAAAATGGTTACTTTTCTGTTTCAAGTGAAGGGTACTGTGATACTTTAATCATAATTGCAAATCCTTGTAAAAACATATCATATCGATCATTTCTTGTGTTTCACAAACTGGATATTATGTATATTATCAATGAGCACACTTCATTGCTTTGAACAAATAAACATTGTGACATCAGTATTCCCAAACTGTTCAGTGATGATGTATCTCTCCTGTGGCAGCTTCTTTACTCTATCTTTATTGGTGATATTTTATTGTATGGTATATGTTGGCAGTTTCCCTCTCATCAATCACGCAATGTGTGAAACGTACATTTCTACATTTATACATTTGTACTGTACTGCATGTTCAACCGTGTACATTTATGTACACGAATGAATGAAGACTTTCTTGTTAATCAATAACATGGGAGAAAGAATGAATCTAATACAAAATCAAAGCCCCATTCAAAACTGACATTACACAAGAATGTAAGTACACTAGGGCTAAGTTTGGCCATAGACCCTCCAGGGTCTATGGTTTGGCCTAAAACTCCACCTGAACACTCTCCAGGGTCTATGGTTTGGCCTAAAACTCCACCTGAACTCTCTCCAGGGTCTATGGTTTGGCCTAAAACTCCACCTGAACTCTCTCCAGGGTCTATGGTTTGGCCTAAAACTCCACCTGAACACAACTGTATTGGTCACTCGACTTGGATGACATGTACAGACACTTCTTTATTATCACCTACTTGGCAGGATAATGGCCCCTCAATACTACAGTAGCTACTGACCTGGACTCCAACAATCAATTCATTCCCAATAACCTGGCCTGATTTATAAGGTTAATGAGTCTTCAAATTCAAAAGCAATCTTTCCTTGGTTCCTTGGTTTCCTTAGTTCCATAAAACACATGCCATCAAAGCAGAAGTAGACATCTTGTGCAATTGTGCATATCAAAAGACCATACAAAATACCTTGTTGTCCTTCAGAACAAGAATCAAAGCCTATTTGAATGGCATATGTAGGTGACATAAAACAACTCTTTTGCTTGACAAGTACACAAACATCTACATCCCAAATTGTAACTTTTAGCCTCAATAAATTTATGATTGAAATGCCAAAACTTCGAGCTTACAGAGTATTTTTTAACCCTTTCATCACCGTGGTTTGGTCTAAACCCATCGTTATCAATGGTGATTATGGACCTGTTTACAGGATATTGAGGGTGAACAGGTTAAGGTTTGGGTACACTGATAAATGGTTTGGGAAACCCTGTATCATTGCTCTGTAGTCCCTAGATAGGATTGTATATAATTAGTATAGCATGGTGAAACCAGTGGTAGCATGACAATAAAACTCTGATAAGCCATTACGACCCGTAACAAAAACATAGGGCCAAAGTCCCTGAAGCTACTATAGACATGGATACAAAATTAAGTATTTCCTAACTGTATGAAATTATCTCACTAAGGTCATCCTAGGGACATGTAAACCAAATATTAAAACTGTCTGACCAGCGGTTTTGAAAAAACAGCGACTCAACAGTTGACAGAGCTCTGCTGTGTTATGTAAAGAACAACCTTTTGTGACACATGTATTGATGAAAAAGGAGGATATCTTTGATAGCTCATTTCAGGATGGCCTGACCAAAAATGGGAAAAAAAATTCTGTAAAAATACAGATTTGCATATTTCATCACAATTTTAACAAATCTAAGTTGGGTTATCCCTAGGGACCTGTATACCAAATAACAAAGCTGTCTGACCAGTGGTTATGAAGAAGAATTTTTTACCAAAAACGCCTTTTTTGGTGCTAATTTGCATATTTTCAACAATATCAAAAATTAATAAAAAGAGTTTCTCAAAATCATATATTTTATCCACACAAAAAATATCAAATAAGTAAGTACTGCAGTTCTCAAGATATTTGAGTGGACGGACACCTCACAAACGGACATACATACATACATACATACATACATACATACATACATACTGACAGTGCACGCCGGACAGATACCCATCCCAATAGCTTCTATAGACTATATTAGTCTATAGTAGCTAATAAACGAGAGTTAATTACATTCTAATTAAAGTAAACAAGACTTGCTTAAATCAAGATTTTCATCATAAAAAAACAGCATATCTGTCAGGTTATAAAGAATCTTAAGCTGGTTATCTTTTTATCAGTATTTTCATCCTATTAACCAAGCACATTTTAACTTTCAAATTAACATTGTAAGTAAGTTCTGTTGAATAAGTTGAGACTGTACGTACTCAGAGAAAGCACACTGAAGAGACAAATGTTTGAAACTTAAGAAGTTCAAGGTCATCAAAAGCATCATGTAACACTTTCATTGCACTGTTTACACAGATTGCATAATTGCTATAAATAGCACATAAGGAATCTTACAGCCCAGCTTTACCATAAAAACCCTATCACTTTGACCACTCTTTTAATTGACCACTCTATTTTTTTCCTCAAAAAGCAATTTTATTTTATCCTTACCAAGTCAACCATAAATGGAAATTAGAACTTTCTCTATCTCTATTTATTTGACCACCCTATCATGACAAACTATTACGAGCAATTTCTTTTAGATAACATACAGGGCACAATAAATGACGGTTCAGAATATGTCAAAGTTGGGATTCAGGAAAGTTGCCTTTACATGTTTTAATCCTCCAAGATGGTAAGCATTTCACTATGAACTGTCAAAAAAAGTTGAACTTTCTGATAATTCTACACTAAAATTGTTTTGGCTTTGATGATTTCCTAATTATTCAATTATTTAAAATCGTATAATTATTTTTTTCTGGGTGAATGATAGGGTTTATACAGTACAAGAATTACATACAATGTAAGTCAAATTTTGATCAAAAATGACAAAAAAAATTCCTTAAAAATACAGATTTGCATATTTCATCACGATTTGAACAAATCTAAGTTGGGTTGTCCCTAGGGACCTGTATACCAAATAACAAAGCTGTCTGACCAGCGGCTATGAAGAAGAAGATTTTTACCTAAAACGCCTTTTTGGCATTAATTTGCCTATTTTCAACAATATCAAAAAATAAAAAAAAAACAGTTTCTCAAAATCATATTTTTCATCTACACAACAAATATCAAATCAGTAAGTACTGCGGTTCTCAAGATATTTGAGTGGACGGACGCCTCACAAACGGACATACATACATACATACATACATACATACATACATACATACATACAGACTGACGACGGACGCCGGACGGATACCCATCCCAATAGCTTCTATAGACTATAGTCTATAGTAGCTAAAAACCTGTCACACTGCACTGCCAATACAATTTACAACCAACAAATCAAATTGACAACATATAATTAGATCTAAAAGGGACTTTCAACAAGGTCTTGCATTTGATGACAACACTGTTCTTACCGTCTTTCATTTCCTCATGTTTTTGAAATTCAAACTTCCTCCAAAGTGCTGTCCCTTTGTTCACTAAAATTTCACAGCACACTTCAACATCTGACTGCCTCAAAACAAACACCAAATACCATAAGATCATTCACTCCTGTCAATATATATAATGCTGAGAAGTTACACCCAAGAAATTGTTTACACTTGTCACCAGGTCTTCCAACAGCTTGATTTCAAACACAGAACAACCACAAGCATTGAACAACCAATAAGGGTCACCACTAGAATGCTGGGCCTTGAAAAGGACAAACTATACAAATACAACCAGTGTTTTCTGTGCATAACAACCTATAAATTACAGAACAAGGCCACAGCTCCATTAAAGAACACCTGGGCTCTGCCATGTAGTAAGTGCTGAAAGCCCACAATTTGAGCATCTCTGATTCTCAACTGAGTAACTTGGTTTATATTGCAGGCAGGATAGGAGCCATTTTTTCCTCACTCATAAGTCCACAAATCTAGAGAAAGACTACCTTGAGTTTGTAACTTCCTGTGCTATAGTAGCTGTATAAACTATAATTTTGAAATGACAAAATGTAACTAGTCAACATTACGAAAATGTAGTACATGACTACAGTTACACGTAGCTACAGTTTACCAACAATTGATGTGAGCCGTGACCAGAGGCACTTTGCAGTTTGGCGTGATAACTAAAAACTACAAGTTTTGAATGCATTCCATATTTCAAATGGCAAACAGATGTGCCCAGTCAGAGAATCAAAGTTAATAGGGTCAAAGTTCACAGAGAATCAAAGTTAATAGGGTCAAAGTTCACAATGCTCTCAGCTCAGGGGAATGAGTAAAAGCATAACTCTGGTACAAACAGTTTGAATACCTTGTAACATCTACATGTACATGCAGTGTTAATACAACGTTACATTACTGATAATTCTTTTACTGGTTCCATGATGCAGTGCACGCTAGGATTTACAAAGTGTACATTACTGTAGAACTTTTTAGCCATAGGGTATAGGCAGGGTATGTTGTTGCTCATAGAAAACTACTGAAAGTTACACTTTGACCTTATATTTTCATACTAACAGATACAGCTACATGTACTAGTGGCATTTTTTGGCATTGGAAATTTGCTAATTTTTGCACAATAGTTGTACAACACAAGGTATGTTTTTGTTGTTCTAAGTACAGTGTGTATACAGTGTTTGACACAGCTACAGCAATGCATTGTGGGTAACTGAGAAAATGTCTTTATATACATGTACTGGAAGTTCTCTGTTGTGTTAGTGGAAAATCAGAACAACAAATTCCTGAGATAATGCTTAAACATGAAATGTCCACTCTTTCAAAGAAAGTTGATCTCTATTTGCAGAAAATGAAAAACATTTAGCATTTATAAATATTTGACACCAAATCATCTAAATCTTTTCCCTATCCCAATCAAGAAACATGGTTGATCAGTAAAGATAAAGTAGCTGTAACTTTTGATTTTTTCACTACTTTTGTTTTGTAGGTCACAATCAATTTCAAGTTCTTGTTCTACTCCCCAGAGCATGTTGAACATCAACTATTAGCTTGTCAACACAGTGTCTGTCATGCATGGTCTCTGTGCTTCTATACATATAAAATACACTGTTGAATTCTAGTCTGAACAAGAACTCACTTGTCAACAATAATAATGGAATGTAAACACTTCTGTGTTCTCAACAGCTTGGGACAAAAAGAAGACACCACAATTTACATAACAATGAATAATTTGCATACCCCTGTCTTGAAAATATGTTTTGTACAGTTATTAACATATGAATGGATTGCTCCCAAAACAGAGGGGTAGCCCATCCCTAAAAACACCCCTGTGGAGATCCCTGTACATGTACAGTGTACATGCTGAGTTGACAAAGCTCCACGCTTGTATCTCAACGTCGCATGCTTTGTGGATTGCTAGAAGAACTATGTGGTTGAAATTATAAACAAAAATTGTGAAAAAAATGGTCAAAAGTTACAGCTACAGATCCTTTAACATGGAATGGTGAACAACTGTTTTTAGTTTAAATTTCGGTCATTTAAAATCACTCCATGCAAGCTCAAAATCAAGCAAACTGTAGAAGTAGAACATGATATGGGCTTTGTAGAAGTCAAACGTCAGAGGTATCATTCTTCATGACATCTACTTTCACTTAGCACTTGTTTTAGATAAATTTACAAAGTCATCCATCCTTAGCTATTGACACAACATTAAAGCATCTATGGCGTGGGTAAAGTTTCAATTGAGGAAAACAGTTGTGAGAAACCACTGATGTCACATGTAGCGAGGTCAAGGGTCACCATAATAATGTTGAAAGAAGTCCAATATTCAAAGCCTCATTACGCAGCGATATCATTACGCATCTCATAAATATTTATAATGCATGAGTATAAATAGGGCAACATAATTGGTACACTTAGTTTGTCACTCGATAACGGAGGAGCCACAGTAACACGACAGAATGGATCGTCCTAACACTGTAGCAGATGCAACCAGGTCTTTTGCTTCGGCTGTGTCCCGTCCTTCAATTTCTGGTAATGCTGCTACTCAGGTATCGACTCAAGACAATCCTGTGCTGCGAGGACTCCGGCTCAAAACCCTTCTACCAGCGCACAAGTTCCTACACCTGTAGTAGTTACTGAAACAACCTCTAAAGAGTCTGAATCTCAGGTGAGACTCAATATCATGTGTTTCTTTCATTCTATTCAAGTTTTACATTGCCTGATTGTCGAGTTACCCCTTTTTATCGTGCATATGCGGTCGGTCAAGTTTCAATGTTTCTGGGGTTGCGTTGAGACACGGTTATTTGTTATCTTCGTTGAGAACACGAGTTTTCAGTTTTTGAACTGTTTGGTTTTTTAATTCGATCGTAGTCGTTCTGTGTACGTTGTTTATTTTTTTTTTTTCTCTTTGTTCCATTGGTGTGTGCGATAAGTTTGAAAATTTTTCGATTTTGAAATTCTCCTTAGCTCCTGTTTTATTTTATTTTCTTGTTAGTAATTATTTTGTAGCATACCTTTGTATTCTGTCTTGTTGTATTCTTTTTTTTCCTTTTTCCTTTTCATTCAGTTTTTCTCTTTTGTTTTTTGTATACATGTGGTTGTTATATAGCAGCTTGTTACATGTGCTTTTAGGTGTTGTAAATTAGCGTTTTATACCTTTTGTTAGTAGTTTTTTCCCTTTCCTTAGTTATGTCTTTGTTCACCTGTGCGAAGTTACGGTTTTTGCTCAGCGTTACAGGGACACCATCTTTATTTCCCTCCATTTTTACTTTTTTTTTTTTACTTTAATTTTGCTTACGTTGAGGGACGCAACTAGCGGTCTTGCTTTGTAAAATTTGCATACGTTGAGGTATGCAACAGGTGATCTTGCTCTGTGAAAATTTGCATACGCCGAGGTATGCAACAAGTGGTCTTGTTTTGTGAAAATTTGCATACGCTGAGGTATGCAACAAGTGGTCTTGCTTTGTGAAAATTTGCATGCGCTGAGGTATGCAACATGTGGTCTTGCTGTGTAAAATTTGCATACGCTGAGGTATGCAACAAGTGGTCTTGCTTGTGAAAATTTGCATGCGCTGAGGTATGCAACAAGTGGTCTTGCTTCGTGAAAATTTGCATACGTTGAGGTATGCAACAAGTGGTCTTGCTTTGTAAAATTTTGCATACGTCGAGGTATGCAACAAGTAGTCTCGCTTTGTAAAATTTTGCATACGTTGAGGTATGCAACAAGTGGTCTTGCTTTGTAAAATTTGCATACGCTGAGGTATGCAACAAGTGGTCTTGTTTTGTGAAAATGGTGCTAAGAAGGGTAATTGCATAACTTTAAAATGAAAGGAAGTGTTATGCTTGCTCACGTGTTGAAATAATTTAAGCACTATTTTTCAGATGCCAGTGGCGTGTGCTTTGAAACAATTGGAAGAAAAAGTGGAAAAGCTACAGAAAGCGGCAGACTCTGCGAATGTCGATGAAGCTCTGCAAAAAGTTATGGATGTGGCACATTCTGGCGCATCGAGATACGCTATCATAAATGCCCTGAGAGTGTTGGTAGATAGGGCTACCTTGGTGAATCACTCGAAACTTCAACGTTTCAGAGCTGTGCTAGCACAATTTGAGAGTAATGATTTTGGGAGTGACGCGGGAAAGTTAGTCCTCCTTCTACTTGGCAACAAAGAGGAAGAAGAAATCGCGTCAAAAGTGGGCAAATTTCTAAAGAACACGCGCAGTTATTCTCGTCCTTATCAATTTCAACGCCCTCAAGGCAGAGGAAGAGACATTAAGTGTTACGTTTGTGGAAACAAAGGTCATATAGCCAGAAATTGTCCAGATAAGAAGTAGTCTGAATTATGATGGAATGTCTGACTTGTACAGAATTGTGAATTGGCCAGTTCAGATGTATTTTGATTCTCACTTAGAGTGTCATTGTTATGAGTGTGTAAAAGATAATTTGCCTATGTAAAAAAAAAAAAAAAAAAAAAAAAAAAAAAAAAAAGCTTTGTCTCATAACGTTTGATGTTTGCATAATAAAACAAGGGTTTAACATGATGAATGTGTTTGTTTTGTCTTGGGTATTCTTGCCTATAATGTGCTCACCGTTAAAGCAGTCCATTTTTCATAGTTCAATAAACTCCCGGATAGGGGGGCCACTCTCTGTGCCCTCTGCATTTTGCAGGCCGGCCTTTCGCATGGTCCTGTCCGGGGGTGTCCCCTTATGTTATCTAGAATGCACTGTTGGTTTATATTATAGCCCTAGTTTTCTGTTTGTTCCTCATTAGATTGTTCAAGTTTGGGAGTTAAAGAATCCTGTCAATATCAAGCTACTTCCAAAAACTTCGTATGATTGGACAACGCTTGGGGGCACCCCCGGACAGGCTCCTGATGGTAACATGTTCGAAGTGTTATCTTTGGTCTCCAATGGTTTGAGAAAAGTATCCCTTAGTGAAATGTCATTCAGAAACCCAGATCAGTTTATTGCTGGCGAGCTGCACAAATACCCAGATGCATGGAATGAGCTTACGATGGATCTGGTAAATAAACATGAAATCATGTCTTGGATTTCGAATGGTGTGAAAGTGTCTCCATATCTACGCCATTTCTCAGGAGGTTTTAAAGGACAACAGTTTTTCCATGATCTGCCTCCTCCTAGACAGTTTAACAATCCCCTAGCAACAAGGATTTTGCTCCATTTATAGCAAAGACGATAGCTGACCGATTAAAAACAGGTGCTGTTTCGGTTTGGGGTATTGTCGGTCGTGATCCTCCTCCTCACGTTGTGATGCCAATTGTTGTTGAGCCCAAGAAGCCAAGGATGTGTATAGACATGAGGTACTTAAATCTATGGATTCAAGATATTCCGTTCAAGCTCGACAAGTTGGTTGATGTTAGTCGTTACCTGCACAAAGATGACTATCAAGTCAAGTGTGATGATAAAAGTGGTTATGACCACATTCTTGTATATGAACCGGATAGAACATACTTTGGTTTTCAATGGGGGGGAGTTTGGTTTGTGTGTAATACTTTGCCGTTTGGGTGGAAGCTTTCAGCTTATGTTTATCATACTGTTGGTTACGCCGTCACTAGTTATGCTAGAAAGCTTGGGGTTCCATGTATCCAATATATTGACGATCGCCATGCGGGACCTTTACTGGTATGTCACGCCCGGTTAGAAAGGAAATTGTCTCCTTTTGAACGCGCAGAAGCTTCGGCTTTTATATTAGCCTCTATTTGTGTACTGGCGGGTTATTTCTTAGCGTTACAGAAAAGTATCCTAACACCCGTTAAGTCTTTAGTTATGTTAGGTATGCAGGTTGACTCGTCTTTAGAGCGTTTATTGTTCCACAGATTAAGATTGATAGATTTTTGGAATTAACGAATGATATTCTTAGTAAACGGGCAGTCCCTCTCCCTCTGATTCAAAAAGTTATGGGAAGTGTATGTCTTTCGCGCTTGCAATTCCATCTGCAAGATTATACATTCGTCAAATGGCTCTATCGGTGTCAAAAGCTCAGGGAAAAGCAACATTTCTTGTTCCAATAAGGCAAGAGTTAGCAAAGAGCTAAGGGAATGGCAAAACATAATGTTAATGCAGGTCCGTTCAAATGGCTTAAAGAAAGACACTATGCTCTTAAATTGTTTACAGATGCTAGCGCTTATAAATGGGGGGCTGTTTTACATCCCGATTCCACCGTTAACGAGAGTATGTCAGTTGAAATAAGCGATTTCTGGGAGGATTCATTCCGGAATGAGTCTATAAACGTAAAAGAAGCAGAAGCTCTACACCGCACTTTGTTAGCTCTTGGAGATAAAATAGATAATCTACGATTAGATGTGGCTGTAGATTCACTTGTATTAGTACAAGCGTGGAATAATGGTTTTCCTGGTTCAAAGTCATTAAAACTCAATCAGGTCCTCAAGAACATATTTCACGTAGCTGTAGAACGAAATGTATGGTTGAATTTATCCCATGTTAGATCAGCAGCCAATCTTGCTGACTATGTATCGAGAAATGTAAACGAAAATGACACCACTCTTACTAGTACGGCTTGGCAGAGAATAAATGATCAGTTTGGTCCATATGATGTAGATGCGATGGCCATATGTTCCAACGCAAAATTGTCTCGTTTCGTAGCTCCTTATCCCCAACCTAATTGTGAAGGGGTCAATTTCTTTGCACATACGTTTCAAGAAGCCGATAGGTTGTTCATATTTCCCCCTGTATGCTTGCAATTGCCAGTGGTGAGACATGTAATTTCGGAAGGTTTATCAGCCACTGTTCTATTAGAAGTCCACAATTTTACGCCTTTATGGTGGCCATTAGTTAAGAAACATGGATCAGTCTGTGTGCAAGTTGCGTCTAAAGGAGAGGATAATTTCATTCTTGTCCCATCAAAAAATGGCTATGTTCACGCGAAAACTAAAGGAAAGTTATTTGCAGCAACTTTTGGCAGTTAGGCAATTACTATAAAAGCTCCATCTATTGAATAATACAGCTGTTTCAAGATTAAAGTTGTGTACTTCTACATTTTATATTTCATTAGGAATGTTGGTTATGTGGTACTCAGTTACTCTGCAATTCTCTTGGTCAAGAGGACAAAAAACAGTGCCATATTTGCTCAGCCAAAGTAGTCAGCTCAGTTCCTTATCCGTCCGACAGAGGGCGCACTCAGGTTGATCTTGATATCATCGATGCTCGAATGAATGAACTACTGGGTTCAAAATCAGCTTATGAAATCCAGAAAGACAAATTGGTACAAAATCTGGAATCTTTCTTAAGTGGACTCCCTCAGCCTAAAGACCTTACTCAAGCGATGCCAGTAGATATTGTCAGATTTCTTATCCATAAAGACAAACATGCTCGAACTCAGGTTCATATAAATACATGTCCGTTCCTGGGTAGTGTTACCAGAAAGTTTGATCAGTGTGAATGTCCTAAACGTCTACGTTTAGGCACCTTAAAAAATATAGCTGCTAAATTAAAGTCCTTTTATGGGGTGATGCTAAATCTGGGTTTATGTAAGACAAACCCAATCGCTTCTACCTTGGTTGACAGATATATTAAGAAATCCGGTGAAGAGCAGGCCAAAGCACATATAACTCCTAAACAGGCCAAGCCGATTTTTACTAATAAGATAAGGATCCTTCTAGATTACATTTTAAGTAAACTAGTGTCTAGCACTTCACGTGTTGAAGCATACGTCTATGCTAGAGATATTACCATATTTAAGGTATTAATGATGTCCGGAGATAGGGCAGGAGATCTTGGCCAGATCAAAACTCAGGAAATCGTAAGGTTGCCAGATAATTCTGGTTTCATATTTAATCATACTTTTGGTAAAACTTTAAGAGGTGAACAGAGTAATTTATTCGCAATAAAGCGTTGTAATGACAAGACGTTATGCGCCGTGAGTACGATAGAGGAATACATTAAGTTAGCGAGAAGTTTTGATATAGATTTACGGTTTGGTTATCTTTTTCGTCCAACAACCCCATGTGGTCAAGTTGTGCACAAACCCATATCCTCTCAAGCTATTTACCAACGTCTGAAAACATATTTGCAAGTGTTAAATATTGACCAAGGTGAAACTCCTCACAGCTTTAGGAGTGCATGTGCAATAATTTTAGCATTGGCAGGTTCACAGATCTCAGATCTCATGGACCATGTTGGTTGGAGATCAGAAAAGACTGCAAACCACTATATGCAGCTCCATAAGGTTGGAAAAGCAGAGGCTCCTGCTTCTAGGTTAATAGATGCTATTGATACTCGTGATGATATTACTCTTAAATATGAAAATTTGGAGAATATTGTAACTTCTTGTAGACCAGCCTTTTATCAGTAGCTGGTTTTTCTGTGAAAACTGTTACATTTGGATTTGTAATTTGACTGTACAATGTACGTGTAGTATAGGGTGAATATTTGCCACTTGTTTGTTCATCTGATATTTTGTGTCTGGAGACTGCTATGAATTTCTATTAGTTTCATTAAATATCAATGTGATTATTTTAGAGATGAATCTGTTTCATTTTTCAGTTTGAATGTGTATGGTTATCACTTTTATTCTTTGGATGTAATGATGTTCTCATATGTTAATTGCTGGGAATGTTTCTATTGTTATGAGGAATGGGGGAATTATTTTGAATAAAGGTTTTTGATTTATTTAGGTATGGTTGTGTGTTTTATGGTTTAGGTAGAATTTTTACGCTTTAGGCAGTATGTGGACGGTAAAAAGATACCCTTACCCATTCCTTATAACAATAGGCTATATCATTGAGCTAAGTAATAAGGCTTTAAATATTATATTATTCAAAGCCTCATTACGCAGCGATATCATTACGCATCTCATAAATATTTATAATGCATGAGTATAAATAGGGCAACATAATTGGTACACTTAGTTTGTCACTCGATAACGGAGGAGACTCAGAGACAACGGTAGAAGCGCGTACATTTGGGGGTAGGCGTGGGGTTGTGGAGGTACTTTATTTAGCCTGACCCTCCCTCCCTCCCTAAAGCTTGTTAACGCTATTTGGCGCATGGTTTAGCCTATTAAAAAGATACCCTTACCCATTCCTTATAACAATAGGCTATATCATTGAGCTAAGTAATAAGGCTTTAAATATTATATGTCCTATACCCAGTAAGTACAAGAGTGAATGCTCTTAGAATCAGATATAAGGATATTTTTCTGGTGGTTTTGCTAAGGGCCTTGCCCTAAAGCACTATGTGAGAGGAATCTCCTCCAAAACCAGAGACAAGAAACATTAATTGCAACACAAAACTAGGAACTTAGACGCGTCTTAGCCGCGTCTAGGACGCGTCTTATCGCCGTCAAAAACCCGCCGAGTCTGAACGCAAGTTTCGTTGTGTACTGTATTTATCATCGTGCAATGCATGTTCACTCTATAGTTTACAGAAGACATAAAATTCTTTTGACCAGTTTACACAGATAACATTAGATACACCTTTCGTGTGTACAGTGGGTCAATCAACAGAAAACCTTGTGATACAAAACTTTTTAAAACACCTGATTTCCTGAAGCATGTGAATTAGCTAAACAGTAACAACTATACAGCATGAATAAAGCATTTGCTGTAACTTCTGATTTTTTTCAATGTCTTCTATTCTGTTCTATCTGTAAGATAACATGCAAGTTTCCTGTTCTACTTCTAAAATCATCTAGAGTTACCTAGTCTTCAACTTTAACACAGCCTGCAGGTATGTAATGTTAAATACTGATAATGTTGACTACTGAATATTATTCCAGACTAGAATTCAATTGCCTGAATTAATATTGCATACAGTATTTTACATTTGTCTACAAGGCTAACATTTTAGTTTCAAGAAAAAATATAGTAGTACCTTGGGGAGAAGTGGAAAATATTTGTTTTCCAGCAAACACTATCAACAATTACAGCATAGCAGAACATACTGCCAATAGCTAATAGTTACCATTTCTTTTGAATAAACGACATATGTTGTAAATTAATGATGAACAGTTCAGCTGACACAAGTGAAATATTAAAGGTAAACTAATAAATTAGCCAATCACAGTAGTCACTGTAGAGGGAAACCTGTTAGTTTCTACTTATTGAATATGTAATCCAATTTACCTACAGGAAAGATTGACCAAATACCACAATTATTAACTGATTTAAAACCTCAGGTTTGCATACAGAGCAGGTATAATACTGCTGAACAATTTATAGATAATTACATCAAACTGGGTTCAACAGGCCATAAAAATGTCTTGAGGTGTAAAGTTATAAATATTTCCATTCCTTCTGCTAACAGAACCTTCTCAAGTTCTGCTATCACAACCGCAGAAGTACTGTTGTTGTTGGAACAGAACATTATTATTATACCTTGATAAGGGGTTGTCAAAATAAAACATGTACATGTACATGTATGAAAAAAAGAAATTAATTTTTTTCAGGCTTTGCTGGTTTTTGAAGAAGATAAGTTATGGGCACTCTTGAGCAATATGTGTGGAAGACACTATGCATGCCCTCCATTATCTGAAAAGAATATACATGTCATTGATCCTTGGAAGACAAAAACCAAATTGTAGTACTGTACCTGACTGACCACCCTTCCTAAGTACAAATGCTGTACCCTGTAAGTTAGGATATCAATTGAAGTAACTCATGTCAGCGAGGATGGATGTACTGTACTGTAACCAATCTTTCCTAAATGGTCTAAGGTCAGTAACATTATGTACCAAGAATTTTCACACTGAAAACTTACACCATATGGTAAACAGTTTACACTACTAAAACCAGTATTTCCTTTCCACCTTCCATTCAGAATTAAGTGCAAACAGTCCTATAGTACTGAGGTTTTCACACTAAGGAAACGACCTAATGGTTTTTCACAAACAAGGTTAATGACCTACTATGCAAATCAATGGTAGATGTATATCATCTTAAATATTAGAAAGTCACTTCCTGTACAGATATAGACTTGGTTCAAGTCGGTTAATTAATTTAAAAAAATAAAAGCATTTATAATAGTTTCTCTTGTGTCTCTCCTATTTCGTACAAACCTATCCGGAATTTGGCAGCTCACACCAGGTTTTCCCAGCGATTGAATGCGTCACGTTTGAGTCTGCGCAGTAGTGAGTTAGTTTCTGCCGGATTCACCGACTTGGACTTCTTGCAAAGTACAGGCGGTGAGACGGACTGTGTGCACAGTGACGTAAGCAAATACAAAATGATTGACAGCCCCGCCATTATTCTGGCCAATAAGAAGAACGCATGCTAATAAACCTCTGCATGCATTAAAAAGTTTGTTGTCACCCCGTGCAAAGCTAGACATCGAGTACGTTTTATATATCTGGGCGAATAACGGCATCAAGTTCGTACATCAACCGCGTTTTACAACTGATCGGTCGACCATCGCTAATCATGCGAGATTACCAAAGAAAGCTTGTTGAGAGTTACATTGAGGGAAAAGATGTGTTCGTCTGCGCACCAACCGGTAGCGGAAAATCTGACATACGAAGTCGCCCCACATTGTTTTGATTTCCATAGCTTTGGGCACGTAAGAGAACAGGCTACAATTGTAAAGACGGTGTCTTTTTCCATCCTTGAAAAACCGGCGACGATTGTCGCATTTTGCAACATGGGCCCCACAAACAACACAGATATTTTCACACGTTTTCGGTGATACAACAGAGGTTGTGCTGACTTTTGTGGGAGTGATCGCACTTGACATTTTGTCAACAACGCCATGTGAGTTTTATGCACGTCTCGTTTGGGTCAATTGGTAACTCCTCCCAATGTGTAAAATTTAGTGATGTCATCTTATGAATAATATATGAGTAGAGAAAACGTCATCTCATGAATAATTTATAGCAACGCAGATCGTGCAAAAAAGCCAAGTCTGTGATTCCGGGTGAAACTCCGCTGTATAGCGTTCACTCCACTCATCGCGTCCACTCACGCGCGCGTTTCACATGAAAGCAGAATACAAATCATTGCGTTCACTCCACTCAAACATTCACAAATCACAGACTTGAACCAAGTCTAGTACAGATATAGAAACATTCTCATTCACAAAAGTGTGTTATGTGGATGACACAGATGTGGGGAACATTTCACAAACAAAGTCCTTAGAGTTATCAGACATATCTGAAAAAGAGTAACCAAAACAATTGACGGCAATTTTATTCTTACGAACAACCCCTGCAGCAAGCTGATAAGCCCTACTTTACACATTAATTAACAACAGTGTAGTAGTTTTACTGTATGTACATTTCCACATTTTAATTTCATTAAAACTGTATGCTAACTACATCGCGCCACTGCCTCAGGGCCACTAGGCAGTTGTTCAGGATGACCCTACAGCTATTTTCATTTTCTATTTGTTTTTGGACCTGGTAAATTAATTTTTTTTTACCTTTAAGAATGTAACTGATTATTGGACCTGTGTTGATGCCATATGAAAACTGTAATTTATGAGATGACTTGGCAAAAAATCAAGTTTCTATTTCCCTCTTAACCATGGTGACACATACTAAAATTTGATACTACCTTTCACACTAGATACTATACACATTCATAACAGACTATACAATGTACATAAACACTTGTCTACACTGGTTTACAGCCTGACTGTATCAACTTCCCACTATTCTGTTCTGTGTGGTTTATTTTCCCATGCTACATGTATATGGGCCAGACATACATGTACCTCACGGCAACAACCTGCCTGTACTACTACAACCTTCAATAAAGCCGACATTCGACTAATTTTTAATGAAATATATAGCTTTAATTAAAGGTATTACAGTAAACATTATCTGACAACTGAATTGAAATTCTCATATGAGACTGATACCAGATTATTACAGCTGACAGCTGCCGGAGGTCCTGACCTTTCACCTACTTGCACAAGGTAATGGCAGGACAGATAAGGGTCACACACTTTATATACTAAGCAATCTTTGTAAAAGTGAGTCAACTCTGGAGGATTAAACCTCTTTAGCAGATCAGACACAGCACAGCTGTGTGCACAAAACTCAAAAGCAAACACCACTCTGCAAACAGGGAGCAGTAATTTGGAAATTTGGTGAATACATCAGTTTTGTGACTTTTAATGCAATAATTAATTATTCAGTGATTATAAAGTAACTGCTTGAAGAAGGAACTCACTACATGCGGGAATAATTTTCCTTTCACACTTCAAATGTGTTATCATGCTATACTGTACAGTTTTGTCAGAGCATGGAGCTAGATTTAGCAACCTCTATTGTTCAAGCAGCGTGCTTCGCCAAATGACATATCAAACTCATGAAAGGAAAGTACCAAATTACAATTTACTGTTCAGTAGATAGTGATTTTTTTTCCACGCCACACACACACACACTGTAATTATGTTTGGGCGTAATTGTCCGCATGGGCTGGACCCAGTCTTTGGGAAAAAGAAACACTATCCCTTTTGTATCATCAGTGGCCATTTATAGGTACGCTACAGAAGGTAGTTATCTACCGGAAGGCAGCATAGTGGAAAATTTGCACATGAACACAATGTTCTTTTTTCAGTTGATTGTCCTAATGCACTGTATTATAGTATATCTTTATTTTCTTGAGCCTCGCAAAACTCTATGAATGTCTGGTTCCTGCCTAATTCACCTAACAATAGTCATAGGTCAGTTGGTCATGGCTTACTCTTTGCATACCAAGTAGCCACATTAATGACTTTGTTACTTAGACACATGTTATCATTTGCTTTCATTGTGGTCAAGATTTGATCACCAATGCCCTACAAAACAAGCCATTCACATTGACATGACTTTTTACAAATATAACCTTGAAGGCCTTGCACGTGATGGTTTTAAGATTTCAGTATTCACACAAAATCCAAGCACAAAGGTTGATGGCTGCATGTCAAGCTAAGTAGACTGTGGGTAATGTTTTACAAAACCTCCAATTCAATGTACCTCTCCCTGTGCCTCATTCAAATGAAGCTTTTGTGGTTGTGCAAATACGTTTAGTAACCCTCCTGTAAGCTACATGTACACCATTTGGTAGAGTGAGGTTCTGAAGAAATGGAGTGATAGATATGCATGTACTATGATATATGCAACTATTCAGTACCAGAGTCAGTCTGTGTGTTTGACAAAAGTTATGATGTGCCACTAAGGTTACTAAAGCATTCCCTTTGACCAAAGAGAGGCTCAACCCTCAGGTGTGATACTCAGAATAAAATACAAGCAGCATTTGCAATGGACTTACAATTCAAAGGCAATAAAGATATCTTTCACCAAACACAGATCAACAACGACTCATAAAATCCTGCTGTGTGAAAAACACAACACTGTTTTAATAGGGCCTCTGTTTCTTTTTATGACTTATACAGTGTGTAATACATGAACAAAGGTTTTTTCGTAAGTTTCTTTTCAGAAAATGATATTCTGAATGAATAAACTCATACATTATGAAAAATAAGGACTAGGGTACACCTCAACTGAATCTAACAATCCACCATGATAAACACGTTGATACAAATACAGAAAAGAGTACTTGTGCTTGTACAACGTACAAGTTCAATCCCGTGAAACATTTTGTGGCGCATAGATGTTTTTGGTTTTGTAGCTGGACTAGTATGAATGAGTTAAACACTTCACTGTGTGGAAGGACATCTAAGATACCACAAGATACTCAGGAAAGTACAATTATACATCTTATTTCACAGGCATGATGATCATATTTGAATCACGAACACAAGGAAGCCCTCTCCTTGAGTCATGAATGACTTATGTATCACATACAATCATAGACTGTGTAGACAGTTGACTCTGTAGAGGGGGATATGATACAATGTATCTTTTGCAAAAGGCACATGCTACATGCAGCTGAATGGTCTTCTAAATTCCACTTGTAAGGGTTATCGATGTTCTGTTAAATTCAAAATGGGACAGCTGCTGTATCGTGGGGTGTTTCTTATCCTGCCTGCACAAAAAGTTTCCATCTTTCTTTGGTCTTTACGGGGAAGTCTGTTCTCACATTACACCCTGAACAGGGCCCCTCCATAGTTTAGTCACGTCACCTCTTTTATCAGATATGAGCGGCCTTCTCGACAACATAGCAAAACCTTTGTCGACTGTATAAATATGTGGATGGAAGTGCAAAATTCCATTTGCAACGACAGAATATTATTAAATTTCTGCCTTGGTCAACGTGGTCAGGCCTGACCCAAGAGGTCTTTGTATGTCAGAGCCTTTTGTTTGTAGCAGTTTTGTAATAAATGGGTACATGTGTCTTTTGTATCCACAACTTCGTAATTCATTAATTAACCCCTTAAAAATATAACCCCGAAAGTGATGACGGTAATGTATAAGTTTTTCTCCCGATATCTCAACGGATAGGTGAAGTTTCCCCATTTAAAGGTGATGCCTCTCAGTAAAGAAATGGCTACACTATCGATACCAATATCATCTTGAAGTTGGAACTAAGTATAAATGTTTCTTTTCGAAAATGGGTATGTGACACGGGCATTTTATGCACCTGCGAGTCGCACTCGTTGCCAGACCAGCTTTAGCCTTCAACAAAAGAAATCACCAATAAACAGAACCAAAATTACAGGAAGACAGAAAACAGTTTCCATGCTGGTACGTTAAACACGCTATTTCCAAGAAACTGCAGTTACTCTCCGTCACTTTTTGAGTAACACAGAGCGATGGGTCCTGAACAAAGGACCCCAGCACGCGTAAATGAGGAAGTGGTAGACTGAATGAATGCCATTGTTTATAATGAAGGCAATGCATGTATGTTGACAGTATCGTCGCGTCGTACACCGAATCTCTGTCAAAATCATAACACTTCTTCTATATGCCTGTGAAATGTATTGGAAGCTCTGAAAACCTACCTGCTCAAGTCTTTATGAACTGCCGACAAAATAAGTCTCCAACTGTCGTGGAAGCAATTCGGTGGAAAAACTAAGATAGACGACTTTATGGAGAATCTAGTGACAAACATGTATGAATGTACGCCGCCATGTTAAAATCTCTCCCAAGATCCTCCTTTATCCTGGGATATACTATTTGGGGGAGGGAGGAGATATAAATAGAGACGTACTCATGTCCGCTCAAGTACAGGTAAACATTTTAAAAATACAAATAATCCTTGTTGAGCTAACACTCTACAAAGATTTGAACCACAATTTCGTATATTTCACTCTTACATAATGATAAATGAGGAATTATTGGCACGTAATTTGAAGGCTGTATACCAACTGTCACCCTGTTTATAGTGTGCAATATGCCCATATAAGGAAGCCATATTTAAATTTCAATCAACAGGTCAAATTGCTGAAGGGTCCATGCATAGGCGATCAGTTTGAATATCGTATTCTTCTATTTACGTTATTTTACGCAATCTACCCTCTCATCAAAGGATCATTTTGGATTTAATACAGCCTTTAGGCATGTAGGGAGTACTATGAACAAACTACTAAGCAGAAACTGCCGAAATTCGGCAGATTTCACCATGATTTTTCAAAAGGTAATCGCCGAAGTGTAACGATACCGGAACAGTTTACAGTTGTCAGGTGAGCGGTATGGCAACGGATCAACGCAAAGTGTGGAGGATAAAGGCCCTACCGACCTTTATCCTTCTAATTGGACTCCAAATTTGGTTGTCAGAAAGCCAAACGGTGACACCAACGCCAAGTCAACCCAATCAGAACAACATAGACGGTAAGTACACACAATTTCCCCAGGTGCAGCGGACACTGTCATAAGAAATATGGATTGACCTCAACAGGGGTCACTCACTGCTTATTCTTGTGAACTTCTGGCCCTCAGAAAGCACACATTAGGAGTCTCTTTCTGGGTTAAGTGATTTTATCTACGACCATTTTTTATACTAGAATCAAACAAATTATATGTAAATAGCAGGACACATGATGCCATAATATGAAAATAGTTTTTAAAAACATTTCCACTCTGTGAAAGTTGTTTTGTGTATGGCCCTCCATGCAATGACGGTTGCAGACTGTATGTCGTTTGCTGATAGGTTGAAATTATTTTTAATGTTAGTTGCTCCTAACGATCTCGATTTTCCATGCATACTGATTGCAAACTTATAACATTTACACCAGCTATTTTTATATCACGTTGCTTTATTTTTAGCCACTGTAAAACGCTATTAATAGCAGTCAAAGTAATATGAGTATGGTAATGTCGTGATGTGGTGCTCTGCAGGGCTGGGTTTTATTTATTGAACATGATTTTCATGGAGAGATTGGTACCTATAGAATGGTACAGTTGTGAACTCATATTACAGTTTAATGGACATCACAAATATATCTCTATATCATTTAGTGGAAAATAGCTCTCAACAAATATCCATGCTCAAATAAACACACTAATATACATATAGATATACACACATACAAATACTAACTTATAGCAAGATACCTACACATGATGTATGTTTATTGTATATATACATATTCTCGACCGCGGAGTAAGGTCAGTAGGTGAAACGCATACAAGTGAGGTGAATGAGAGTTAAGACAATACAGGAGAGCGAAGGATACAGAAATTGTGTGGAAAAAAGCAGAACTAAAATTTATGTCGTTTATGTATATCGAAACTTTGAATATTGGTTTGGTGGTTGAAAAATCCAAACTTCAGTTATTTGTTTTCACGGTGCTGTTACGCAAAAATGACGTAAGAAACCGCAAGTACCCAGAGGGCCTGCGGTCGTATATATATATATATATATATATATATTATATATATATATATATATATATATATATATATATATATATATATATATATATATATAATATATATATATATATATGTGTGTGTGTGTGTGTGTGTGTGTCTATTATATATATATATATATATTATATATATATATATATATATATTATATATTTACTGTAAATTGCTCTGCCAAATAGGTATTGAGCAGTTTTATATCATGAAGATTTTGAAGATTTCTGAACTTTATAGGCTATATGTATAGGATAAAGCCCGAGTACGAGGGCTCTTCTGGTATATAAAGTCCAACCCAACGATAAAATGTCGAGGCCGCAGGCCAAGTCTTCGTAGGGTTGGACTTTATATACCAGAAGAGCCCCAGTACGAGGGTTTTATCGGACTTAAAAACTATCGCCCCTAACTGATATATTTTCGTTTTCAATGTGTTTATGTCAACCGTCCCCTTTGTCGATGTAACACTTTTAGGATACGAATTAAAACTTTTATTTGTGAAATAGCCCTCCAATGTAATGGAACATCCCATAAATGCCCTAGGGCATATTATATAAATGCCCTAGGGCACAGCAGATTTGTATTGCAGCTGGTTTCCGCTGTGTTACCAAATTTGAATATTAAAACGTACCAGATGTCTACAGAATATGACATGTTCACTTTTGATTGGACAGTACTTTACTACGGCGCTGTCATTCGTTTCTGGAATTTGGTGACCAGGGCTTTACGAGTAAATAAAACACCCTGAATTGAGCATTCTGATTGGTCAATCAACAGTAGATAGTTTTTAAATATATATATATATATATATATATATATATATATATATATATATATATATTATATATATATATATTCTAATTTTTTGACTGAAAACAAACAAAATTAAAACCTTTACCATGCCATTCGTGGATTTATAATCATTTAATTTCATAACACAGAAAAAGCATATCAGTATACATCTATATCCAAAACGTGCAACCAAGAAGTGGCTGGGCTATGGATCACGGTAAAGCAACATTGTGAATGTACATTTTTGTAGTACATTGCAGAAAGTCTTCCTGCTAAAGTAAAAGTCAATGAAACCAAAATCAGCATAAAGTCTTTCTGCTGAAGGCAACAAAATCAAAATTATCCCCTAAGAATAGTAGGCAGAATATTACATGTAGTATTTAAAAAGCAAGAGAAAAACTGCCTTCATACGAGGAAAACCTCTGATCTTAGCCATACAAGTAATTAGACCTTAGCTATTATGATATTAATGAGATTAGTCACATTCAGAATTATATGAAAAAGAGACTCCTTGCTGTCAGTCAGATTTGTACCAGCTGTTTGTGACAATTATAAGAAGTGTTCAGAAGAGAAACACTGTCGTCTGTTCCTGAATTCTTGGGAGAAAATTGGTTAAATTGGAAGAACATTTTGGATCATGATTTTGTTGGTCATTTATCCATATTTGATTGCTAATATAAATGATGTCATCAGTATATCTCATTAATAGGGAAATGTAAATCTTTGTCCAAAATGTAAATTACATATTTGGAAATTTAATTATGCACGCAAAAACAACAAAAATACAACTTGATATGCAACTGTGAATGTTATGAAGAACACGAGTAAAAAATTTACAACTTAAGTTGGAACAAAGCCACACAACACTGACAAATTTTTTCGGCATTTCTGAATCAGCAGTGTCCGATATTGTGTACTTGCTGTATTTAGTAACAAACCTACAACATCAAGCAGCACTATTGCTTCAATTGTTCACCAGAAGCTGAGTCTTGTTCATCCGTGCATTGCTAACGAAGTGCAATTGACTGATCTTGCTTGAAGATATGGGTTTGTTTTCAATGTTCTTTACAGCTAAGTACAAGAAATCCATTTCCTGTTGGCCAGGCCTATCATGGTCAAACCAATAAAAATCAGCTCTGCAGTGTTAGTCAGTGAAATAGTTCTGACTTCAGGCTTCAGCTATCATGAGCTGCTGTGTCTGTTCCAACCATGCTGTGTTGGACACGTTACAAATTGTAGACAAAGCTGGAGTGATGTTTAATTATCAGTCTGCGTGTTCCGCAAACAAATTTTATCATTAGCAGAGTAATACCATGCCTTCATTGCTCTGTCAAGCTGTTTTACTTTGATAGCACATGTCAGTCCCATCATGAATGGGGACATGTTTTATTACTAAGCAGAGTGCGTATGGAATTCCAGTGACTGGTTATCTGAAATTTTAGTGAAAAGACTGTTTTTTCCGGTGCATTCATTGTAAATGTACCCATCTTTGCAATCCAGAGCTTTAGTTCCTCTCCACAACCTCTTGGGATAACATCTCCAGAGACAAGTTGTTTATGACAATTAAATATCCCCAAAATCAAAGACAATGAAATTTGAAATAATATTCGTCATCGTCATAATACTGGTAGCAGTAATAAAAATTTATGAAAAAGCTAACTGACTGTTGAATGGTCTTATGAAAGTGAAAGCAGTCAACCATGAATGAATACTTCTATATGTGCCCGCATGCATTCATGCTACAAACTATTAAATTGCTTTCACCATAATCATATCACTCTATGAAACTTCATTTTCAGTTTTTCATCAATAAAATGGAATAATTGCCAAACTAAAAGTACTTGATGTATATTTTTATATCCATACTGGTTTGCAGTGCTGCAAAGACGTTGTGTTTCACTCACCATCTTGCCATTTCTGTCATAATAATATGGTGAAGCACCAGTCCCAGTGGCTTTGAATATTACAATGATGAAATATTAAATTCACCAAAGTACAATGATTTCTCTGGTGTACTTAACTAAGCCACTAGATTAGCAGACATTTCCAATATGCCCTGCATTGTGAGTGTGCTGATGTTTCTATGTCATTAAATTTCCAGACATAGTCATTTGAAAGACAGACAACACACAGAATGACCCCATAGTCTGATATGTGATAGATAAAACAAGGCAATGAATACATGTATGTAGCAATAATGTGCAGCAATTCCGCTCTCTCCATACAATTGATTAACAATTTCAATTTTCTTCGGCCTTGGGGATTTTATAATTATTTGGGTAAAATATATTTTCTATTGTGATCAAGAAAAAAAATCAAAATTTCAAATTTATGTAAGTCTGTGTTTTGAGTAGTTTGATATGTAAATTTTCAATATTATAGAAATAACGGGCGACGCGCTGACCATTAACGTTTATTTGTGGGCAAGGGCGAGAGGAAAGCCAAAAATTAACGGGCGAGGCTTGCCGAGCCCGTTAATTTGGCTTTCCTTGAGCCCGCGCCCATAAATAAACGTTAATGGTCAGAGCGGAGTCTGTTATTTCCATTATATTATCAACGAACCGGAGAAAACCGTCAAAATTTGCGAAATTTTCGGAGCGAACGACAACTGGGCCCCAGAACTGAGCAATACGCGACGCACTGTCACGCGCACTGTAAAATATTGGCAAATCCGGAGATATTTTCAGAAAAAAGTATCTCAACTTGGCCCACAAGTGCTCCATTTTATTTTGTGATTGATTATGATTTACGTTTGAGCTGTAAAGTTACGATACTTTGAGTTGTTAATCTTATTATTCATATTCACGGGCATGTAAACAGACCATTACTGTGTATTTGTGGTCAGTCACGTGGTTCAGCTCGACCAATCAAAATGCGACAGGCAGGGCATGGTAATATAATGATAAATTACCAGCAGAATTACACATGAGATTTAAGTACATTTTGTGATGAATGCTGGTACCAGACATGCACAGACAGCATCATTTGCATAAGTTCCTAATAAATTCATAAATGTGTACCTCAAATAAAATTGCTCTAATTGTTTTTGCCAGTGAGGTGCATTATTCCGTATATGTGATTTTCAACGAGCTAACACAGTGCAACCTCTAATCTTTTGTAGCTATAATGAATTTTTTCTTTCATTTCTATATTACTGTTGAATAATTTCTATCGCAGTACCCACAAAATATTATATTCAGTAATACTCAATAGTACTCAGTGTTAATGTTAGTGATGCAAATAACGAGATTTGTGAAAAAAAAAACAACAACAACAAAATGGTAAGGACATGAGACTTCCAATTTACATGCGCAATGTATCAGCTCTGAAGGCTATTTAAATCTTTAATGACTTTTGAATGATGTCATTTTTTTCAGCCATTTTGTTCAACATCACAAAATAACTCCATGTCATTTTGTAAAGAATAGGGCTATGACATCATTGTTCTCTCTGTAATATACAAAAATAAATTTTGTTCACAAGTTTGATTGCACTTTATGGGTAACTGTCATTGTTACGATAAATACAAAAAAGACATGTTAATAGCTCAGACTACAAACTGCAATGACAGCTTTGTATGTAACACTGACAAACTTTATTGGAAGATCGAGCAGTGGCACTGACCAGAATCGCACATGTGCCGCTATATGTACTGCAGTAAAAACCTGCTACCTCAAACAGCCCTGTTCAGCATTGCTGAAATGGGATCCAGTTAGTTATACTCTGAATACAGTTAGGTCAGGATGTGCCAAATCAGCATGACTTTAACCTATACAACCCCAATTTTCAAAAACTTGTGACTCTAGACGGTCATTCAGTGGAAGTGGAATGTATACAATCGTACCAATCCAAGGTCTTTAAAGCCATCGCTTGCGATCCCTGGGTCCGGGAGTGGCAATGAATAATGAAGGCAAACCCATGTTGACTTCGTGTTTAATCCATCGGCTTAGATAAGAACCCACTTCTATGGAATTCCTAATCCAGACAGTTTTGTTTGAATACAAATACTACAAGCGAACATAACAGACGATGTTACAAAAACGGTAGTTAGTTTTTGCTGTCATATTCCTTACGCTCAGTATTCATGTACGATACCGAGTGAACCAAGAAAAACCGAGTACATAGCTCTGCGAATGATGCTGAGTGTTCCCGGCGTTATACGGCCTCCCACCACAGTCCTACTGACTGCATGCCTGGACAGACCTGCAAACAAAGCCGGCCACCGCGGTCCCAATTTGGACCGTGCATGAAACACTACTTTCGGTCGAAATCAACTCAATTCCGATCTATGCCTACCTGACTCACTCAACCGCTCACAGACTGGAAAAAAAATTGCTCTCGTGACGTCCCAAACGCTTAGTTTGCCAGCGATGCACGGCCATTGGCCCAGTAGCTGGCCATAACTACTGTGTGGAAGTGAATTCAGCACATTTGGTTCCGGTCACTCGTCCTGTCAAGATCGATCTCACCGCGGTGCGTGAATATGCTATTGAATGCGATCACAAGGGAGGTGGAAATCGTTCAGCGGGATGTCTGTCATTCAATATTCATCGAAAAAGCCACGATACTTAGGTAAAAAGGATTAATATACGGAATAAATAAATGTCAGTTCGACCGAAATATACGCGGGGGCAAAATTTACACTGAACTACACTAAACCTTTCCTACACCTTCTTACAATGAAACGAGAGTTGTAAAAACCTGCAAGTTACAAGGGACGTCGGCGTGAAGCAAACAGTGGAACAACCAGTACCGGCAAAAACGCTGCAATAATCATAACCGTTGAAAGTCAGCTATATATAGACCCTGTGATGCCGTGATGCGGGCCGAAGGGGCTGTTGTCACAAAGAGGGAAATTATGCCCGATTGTGTTTTGCAGCTCATATGGTCCCTGTACCCAAATCCTCCGAATCGCTCGTACATGGGTCACCGTTGGCAGTAAGTCGTGTCTTTGACACAAACCAAACGGCCCTTTTGAGGGCCACCACATCTTCCAAAAAGAGAACTACCGTAAATACTACACTGGTTTTTGCCGTGCACACATACCTAAAACATGCGCATTGTCACAAGCAAAGTCTTATGAAATATTGAATGAAAACCTTCTTAGCTAAACTGCGGCAGTATGTCTTCGGCCGATTTCAGGGTTTTATTGATTGAATGCTATTTATTTGGGGAATTTTTTTCATTGTGTATTTCGTAAGTGATCCGGTGTACATAGCAATGTTTGATCGTTAGCACGTTCTGCGCGTCACTTCGTGATTGACAGCAGTTTGAAATGGTCAACGGCTATGTTGTCAACGCCACTGACCGTGTACAGAAAGAGATTTTTCATCAATAAGCCGCCTGAAACTGTAAAACAGACAGTATTTCGCTCACAACCTTATGTCTAAAGTATTCACAAAAGGTACTATGGTGGCACAGCGCTATATTAATCTCCGTGGATAAGATTTTTGCCAGTTTTCTGGAGCAGTTGCTCGCGTTGCTTCTATCTGTCAGTCATTCAAAACAATGAACCCACTGAAGTTAAGCTGCCTTTTATACCCAAGTAATGGCTTTAAACCTTCAGTGGAGATTCCTACAAAAGTAGTATCGGCTGCCAGAACCATACATCTATTCACTCACGTCAAATATCTTTCAGGAGGGATTAAACAAAATGAAGCCTTTGTCGCCAGTGTTTACAGGGAGTTTTGAAATGGTGTGTAGAGGCAAGGCAAGCAGCTGGTTATTTAAGTCTTTCCTGAGGCATTTGTCAGCATCACAAAAGCTTCATGTGTATTTCCACTATTATGTCCATGAATAAACCCAACAATCAATGGACACCTTCAGAGACAAATATTTCAATGTGTATTTCATTATGGCAATTACTCATCTTTGTACCTACATTCACTTACATTTTTATAGCCTTCATCTTGCGATAGAATGTCATCATGTTTGAAAGATTTATTATCAGTGTAGCAAATTGAACAAAAGTAAACAAAACAAGTACATTGTAATGTAATTTTGTTATTTGTTATTATATGTTTATTGTTTTGCATTCTAAGCATGCTCCTGGATATCTTAAAGATGCCTTTCAACATTTTCTGACTTTTATAAAGCGATGCTTGATTTAACTTTTGATAATAGTTATATCATTTTGTTCCCTGAAAATTAATTTTTACTGTATATCCCTAGCATCATAAGTATATTACACCAGATCTACATACAAAGTTTTATCTTTAGCAACAAGATTTTAAACAACATGCAGTGTTACCAATTGACAGACAACATGGACAGATCTTCACTTTCAGACTGTGAGAACCACAGGCTGTCTCATACGGGCCTAAAACTTTTGTAGATTTTTAAAACCATCAATAGGACAATTAAGGTTTTCATGACAAATTGCAATCTTTAAACAGTGACTATACACCGTTTTGAATTTCAAAGATTATTTTAAGGACTTTGTTTTTCCAAAACTTTACAATGACCTCTTGTGTGTTTTTTATTCCACTATGAAAAAGATTACCAGTGTTTAAATTTCCCTTTAGGAAAATATTTGTGAAAGTGAAAGTCATTCTCAAAGAATATATTACCGCAAGCACACAGTCTGGAATGTATCATTGTTTTGAGTATGTGATAAAGTAATATGGAATTATCAGGCTGATATAAATCATGTATATTATGCATGTATATCATTCATATGGAAGAGAATGAAGACAGCCTAACTATGAAATGCAAACATGACCACCAAACTAGTCTGTGTGACATGTGAATGCAAAAAATACAAAATCACTGGAACAGAAAGTTCTCTATGGAAGAATTTAAAACCTGATAAGCTAAAATTTGCTATTAGCATATTTGCTATGCTGCACTTAGTTTAGCATTCATTTCATTATAAATCTCCCATGCCTCACCATTGTATCCTGTTTATTATCTTTAAGGCCATCATTTTTTCATCATCACTTCTTTCTTCCATTTTCACAGAGTCAAATATGTCCGATATCGCAACAGACATCACGGTCAGTGCCTTAACACTGGAACATAACACAATATCAGCTACACTGTCACTGCATTCAGATAGCAACGTTGCTGGAACAATTAATGGCCTTTCCCAATTGGTGGTGGTGAACAAATCCAGCAAGGGTGACCTGCTAGCTCGCACAATGGACATACCACCAGACATGTCTCATACAGCAATATCAAGCTCAGCAATGCTGCTTTCCCCAGATTTTAGAAGCCATTCAGAAACGCCTTCACAAAAAATGTCAGTTTCGCGCACTGCCCCTCCCCCACCGACAAGCCCAATAGATCTTGTAACCAAGGCAACAGACTCTGCAACCAAGGTGATGGCGATACCCAATCAAAGTGTACCGTCAGGTTCCTCATCAGTTGTAATTGACTTAAAAACAGCATCAACAATGAACAGCGAGACATTTCAAAAATTGCAAAATAAACAGTCAACTATTATTGCTACATCTTCATCAGCATCAGTAGATACAGACCCTTTGGTGTTGCAGTCAGTGACCCAGATTTATCCCCCACCCACCGTGTCAAGTCCATATCCAATGCCAATACCAACACAGGCACTTCACACAATTGCATCAGGCATGTCAGATGAGACACACAACACTGCAAGTCTATCACTGACTCACACAGTTCCAACTCACACACTACCACAGCCTACAGCTGTAGTCATGGCCTCAGATTCTGAGGATGTTTTGCTGTTGAGAAACCCTAGTCTTTCAGAGAATAGTGAGTTTTTGAGTGAACTCATGCTGTCAACATTAATGCCTTCATCACTGCTACCACCTGTAGGTGACTCTTCTGAAATAAGTATTGTACCTGATCTGCTTCAAACATCAGCTTCCTCACTCAGTTCACTCATGACACATCCATGGCTTTCCTCTTCAACTACAATATTTCCATCAGAACCATATCCAGGTTTGTCCACATCACTCTATCACTCCCACTCAAAGCTTCAAATCACCAATAAACCAACAAGCAGGATTATCAAAACTCCCTCTCTTGTGACAAGTAACGTCATTCCTGCATCAAACACAAACAATGCTACTTCATTCGGTTTGCAAGTCGTCATGACAACTGTGAACAATACTGTATCTCTTACTAAAGCAACAAGCCGATATGATTTCAGCAATTCAATCCTTCAGAGTCCAGGTCAAAGTAGCAGAAATGATGTCGGCAGTAGTGTTAGTGGTAGTTCAGGCAGAACAGTGACAGCACCAAGTGTTGCTTTTCAAGACAAAACACAAACACCCAATGTTATGTCGTACAGCATGCACACTACAATGTCTGACACATTACCGTCATCTCTCACCGATATGCTCACTACAAGCAATGCAAGCATGTCTGCTCAGTATGACCCTGTGTTCAGAACAGTTGAAAGCACAATGTCACAGCAATCTAGCATGTACAGAACATTCACAGCCATAGAAACATGGAATGTAGTTTTGTCTGAAAGCAGTATGAGGACAGAGGGACAGCGCTCAACTCAACCTTCAAGTTCAAGTAGACTTGAATCTGTACATGTTGCAAACACAAGCACGCCAAAACTAGCCATCTCATTGGTTCCTACACCATCTCGAGTTGAAGCAATCACCATGACAACAAGCACCACCATGCCAACACCCAGCCTATCAACAATGCCTTCTGTGTCTTCCTCATCCCAAGCTTTTGTTCCTTCAAGCATGAGCACGAATGAATTCCTTGCACCTGTAGAAAGCAGTAGTCTCATTGGTAGCCACAGCTCATTTCCACCATATGCTTATGAAGTCAACCAATCAGAAATGCACTTAGAAAGTAAATTCACTGTAATGAGCACCGGTAGTTCTGTAGAGCTAATCGTTGCAGAGAGCACTGGCATTGGTCAAGGTGTCATCCAATCAGAGAGCAGCTCTTATATGCTTCATAAATCATTAACCTATGAAGATTCAACTCCACCTGGTCTTCAGCAAACAACAGCTTTTGTTTCTGCCTCAGATATAACACCAAGTGCCTCTCTTTCTACCGACGTGCCATTTTCCTCAAACCACAATAATTTCTTCAGCGTAGATCCATCCAGCGTGACAGCGATCACCGATCACTCATGGACTGTAGCACCTTCAGAAACTCTAACATCACAAACAGCTTCCGTAACATCATCTGTGTCACCAAGCATATCACCAATTACATCTTCAAGTATAGTTCTAGGATCAAGCAGCTCCACAACGCCAAGTCTAACAACTGCACTGCAAACTTCTAGTATTCTGTCCCAGTCATCGACTAATCACGTTGACGCTGTCTCTCCAACTCCCTCAATTCCCATACCCATGATGAGTTCAACTTTGTTGCCAGGGACAACAGCAGCTACAACGAAGAGACCAACCACCACGGTACCGAGCACAACCCCAGGAATTGAATACTGGACTCTGGAAAAGGGACTGGAAACACAGCCATACTGGCTAGCAACAGGTGAGGTTTATCATTATCACAAATCTCAAAAAGTGATACATCAACATTTCAGAGGACAACTATCATCAACAAACTATCCGTCCTTGATTTGTCAGTGGTACGACTATAGACCTATACAAAACGCACTCACTGTGTGCTATGATTTGGGAATCCTGGTCACACTTCTGCTGTCCCCAGATCTGATTGTATTGATCTACCAAGGGAGACCCCAGTAAAATTACTGGGGAAACCTGGTAACATTTACCTGCTTAGGGGCCGTCGATAATAAAAGCTGACGCACAAGAAACGTAATTCCTTCGTTTTACTTGGAACCCCCTCCCTCCCCCTCAAAACGAAAGTTCTTATGCGAAATCAATTACGTATTATGATGCTGTTTCTGACAAACCCACACGCACCTCTCTGATCCGCACGCCCATGAAAAAATACCGGAAGGGCACATTAATTAATAAACCTCCACTTTACGCGTTCACTTTTTAAGACAGAACATTTTAATGTATTTCGCACGTAGGAAAATGTTTCACATACATGTTTCAAGTTGAAAAAGGATACAAGTTTTTATTTCACATTCATGTCTTTTCGTTGTCTTTTCTGTCTCCGTATTTTGTGGTCATTCTGTTCTCGATGAACGCGAAGGTAGTTTTGTGTTCTCGCTGCAAAGTCGCACTTCGAAAACAATAGAAAATCCTTATGCGATTTTGACGCACACAAAACGAAATGAACTTTTAACCCCTCCCCCCTAAACGAAAGAATTACGTTTGTCGTGCGTCAGCTTTTATTATCGACAGCCCCTTACTGCCTTTAACAAAAACATGAGTATATTTTTGTATTGTAGTTTTTGTAACCACTTTGTTGCTAAATAATTTGTTTTGAGTATGTATGAGTGGAAACAGTTCCCACACAGCAATTGGAATTTCTCAAAAGAGAAAACAAATCAGTAGTTCAGAGAAAACCTTTAAATTACGGTGTAAGAAATTTGAGTTGTGTCAAGCGTGAATTTGCATTTGAATAATGATTATGGTCATGTATTATATGCATGGAGACAGCTTGTGATCATCAAAACAAAGAGATATAGTTTTTGTTAGGGCTGTACCACTGTAAAATTTACTGTAGTTATTGTGACATGTCACCGGTGTTCCCCTCTGTGTATTGATTCAATCTTTTAAAAAAATGGTACAGGGGTTTCTAAACTGTTCAACCATATACCAAACTGTAGCCAAAAAAATGTGAAATGCATATACTGAAAAATTACAGATCTTGTTCAAGAGATTTCCCCACAACTTGCCAATTTTTTGACAAACTAATATGGCTCTGCAGGTTTACTTGTTTGGAACACTATGCCAGTGTTCATTTGGTAGCAAATGTGTCATGTCTTGTGAGAGTAGCTAGGCAACTGATAACAGACGTACAGTCATGTGGTGATTAGTAAGCAATATCAACATGTGCCAATCACCAAGTAATTTATTGACAGGTGTTCACAAACACACCAGGCTATTCTATGGTGGATGACCTGACAACCAGGTCATGTCACAGTAACTGAGCGTGCCCAGTGAGGGAGTAGTATGGTAATCAGATCATGTGGTATGACCTGTACCAACCATATAAATCAAATACCAGGGTATTTAGGTCAGGAAAACACAAATAATTGAGTAATCGGGTCAGGATAAAAGAAAACAGAAAAATCAGGTAATGTTGACATAATCAAGCAAGTGACTTGTGTAATGCCTCTATGCCTTGTTGTAATACTCTATCACCCAGTGTGCTCTCTGCCAATATCAACTCTCCACAGCAATTCCAGAATTTCTGGAAATCTCTTTACATAAGCCCTGTACCAGAACATAAAATGCATTAAATTTTCTTGGGCCTGAGAGAACTTCATGAGTTAGTGGTATATGTCAATTTAGCTGAGAGGTCACTCTACTTATCATCCCAGTCAAATCATAGTCTGTACAGATAATGAGTAGAGAGAGTAGTTATGATGAAAAGAAAATAATCTTTCCTGCCAAATCAGTGTCAAAGTTTATATTACCTTGATGTGCTGTATTTAATGAGGTGATCTTGTGCGCAATTTCCTACATTAATGTATTCATTCATTTGCTTTATACAAAGTGTATTAATGAACACTGTTAACACATGAAAATTAAATTTCATAACTTATTACCGATATAGAGTATTGCATTGTAAAGTTATGTGAATGTTGCACATCAGGTTGTCTGACATCAGACAGTAATGTGTCTGGGTCAGTATCCTCATATTTCCATATTTAGGGTCTGCCAAAGGACAAAGTTGATAGCCATTCTACTAGTACACAGTGTTCATAACAGATATGTAGAACACAGTATATACCTGTCATGTCAGCAGCATGTCACAAACACATAATTGGACGAAGAAACCATGTGTATTCTGCATAACACATGTATAAAATGCATTCATAGTGCTACGGCTCATGAAATATCTAGGCACCTTTTCTGTCCCATAAAGGTCATAAAGACGGCCAATTATATTTTGACAGCATTAAGAACTACAATGAATGTCAACCAACTAAGTTAAAAGCTATTACCTGTCAGTTTGTTTATCAATATTAAAAAAGCAATAACTTTAAATAGATAAATTTCTGTTATTATTGAAATTAGGCCTAGCCATACGTAAATTATACCTTGAAAAAGTCTGTTTTATTGGTGAGCTGATTAGTTACTTTACCACGCAAGACGGTTTTACAATCATTTGTGACTTCCCTTGTATGGCCACACCAAATATACGAGTGTGATGAACATTGATATATAAACATTTTTATGTTTTCCATGAGATTAAATTATTGTAGTATTACGTGGATGTCATTGCATCAAAATGAAAAGATGTTCTCTGTTCAGTTTTCACAAACAAACATGCTAGCAGCTTGCATCTTCTCACAGTTTCTTTTCCATTGTCATTGACATTGTATCCACAGTTATCACAGTGCCCACCAACCAGGACATCAGGGATCTGCTCTTCATCATTGAACTTGAGCAAGGCTTTGCCGAGGCGTACCAGGAGGGAATGCAGAGAGAATCCCAAGAAAACAGAGAGATACAGGAACTTCTGCAGCAACTGGATCCGGACATCAATCCGTTGGTGATGGATAGGCGGAAGAAAAGGGCCACTTCCCATGGAAGTTACACTGTACAGGTAGGTGTTCATCATCTCAGAGACAGTTACTGAAAAAACCAGTGTTTGTCACAAGACAGAAATTCCATGATTTATCAGTGCTCAACTTGACAGTTTTTTCATTGGATTACATGCACAATACTTGCTCACTGATATTTAGGTTGGAACGTGTGTACTAGATGCCACTTCCATCCGTTTGTGTAAGACGCCATCAAGAACAACAAACGTATTACTAAATTTGGCCGCTAGAGGGCGATATAAGAGCTGATTGTGTGACCTGCAACTTTAATAGACTAATGGTGGGCACTTTGTTTGCTGAAGTTGTCATTTATCATGCGTTTTGTTCTCACTAGTGTAATTCATAGAATTAAATAAACAAACAGAGCAGTAGCTGTGATATTTCTGTACTGTGTGGTCATGACATGAGTTTGTACAAGTTCAAAAGTACAGTACAACATAGCAGCTGAGAATATTGCTACACTGCATAATAATCGGTATCACTGAGAACAAAGTACAGAAATATGACATATATGTGATCCTGTCAAAAAGTGTAGTCAAAGCTAGCCACTGAGGGCAGCACTGCCAACAGATGTGATGATTTCCAATCAGCAATGCTGATATTTTGTATTATATCATACCAGTATATTGATGGTGCAAATACAGCGATCTGATTGGTCGAGACGCGAAAAGAACCGTGGTATATTGGCGATATACCACGGCTGGCATGCACACTAGCTCTCAGCTTGAGGAAAAGTCCTTTTATGACGTTCCACGCCAGAATTTCAATATACTGTTATGATATAATAGCAATAAATCACACCCAGCGACGGTATACCACTCGATTTTGACCATTTCACTCCATACATGCACTCGCTATCGCTTGTGCATATATGTCGTGAACTGGTCAAAATCTCGTGGTATACCATCGCTGGGTGTGCTTTATTGCTTAAATATGGTAATTCTAAGCTGCTTCCCTGAATATTTCAGAACTAAATCAGGAAATGTGATGTGATATTGCCTCTGGTGTAACGTTTATTGTGCAACATATGGCAGCATTTCAAACAGTCCAGTATTTTCACTTTGTCCATGATTCAGAAGGGGACAATTTATATCGATACATTATTAAAGGAAAATTACAAATAGGCTGAAATTCATTCACCAACCATTGCAATGCAATTATTCATAATAAAAGATAACATGGGGATGATAGGATAATATATGTATATCTCGTGTTAGAAAACAAGATAATCATGTTGATAATAGAAGTGCAATTACCTGTGTAGATATATACACCACACATTGACAATTTCTTTCCATTTTCACAGATGATAGACCAAATCAGAGACAATCTCACACCAACTAGTGTCAGTTTAGTGTTCTATGTCACTGAAGGTGGTACTAAATACAGGAGGGTAGCAGCCCCAACCTCATCAGCCATCTACGGTAGACTCAGCCTATCAGAGTTGACATTCTTTGTGGGTTATCCAATGGAGTCTGAGGTCAAAGGTGAGTCAAAGATCATTTCAGGTGAAGACAGCCATTATCAGGCAAGCAAACTTACAATGTCTAGTATACATGTACCATAGCATTTTACTATAAACTGACAGTCATGAATTTGTTTTCCGTAATATGTAGAGTACAGTCCCTGACAATTTATTGCCAAAATATACTTGTCCCTACGTCTGTTGCCCTCTAAGCCAATATTACATGCTGCAGTGCAAACACATTGCCTGTGACACAAGCAAACTTTTTTGATTTCTATGTAAAGATAAAGGGCTAACACAGAGACATTTCAAGAATTCCTCAAACTAACACAAAGTTTCCAGAAATATACATTTATTAAAAGGCATACTGTCCTCTTTAGATGGTTGCTTGTGTTTACATACTACCGGTAGTTACCAGATCAGTTTTGAGCTATCCCTTTCTGTAAGTCCTAGTTAACCTTTGAGCACCAAAGTCAATTTTAGTCACCTTTATGAAATATAGCCCGGTCAATTTTTTCAGGATTTTTGCCAAGGTTTTGACAAAATACTGTAGCCAATGAAATATGATGTCCATTTGGTCCAGAATTATCAAAAAATTACAGAAAAATTAATGAAATTTCACAAAATGTTGCACTAAAATTTTGGAGGGAAAAATTACAGTACTTAAAGGGTTAAGTTCATAAAACATATACAATATCAACAGTACCAATACTTTACCAGAACAAAACTATAACAAGCTGTATCAAAAGTAATATGGCACTCTAGTATTTTTGCTTCACAGAATTTTTGTGTAATAAGTTTTAAAAAAAGTTAGAAAAGCATTAATTTTCACTCGGATATTGCTATTTTGATATTAAGACATTCTCACTACTGGTAATTAAATTCATACATTTGTGAGTAAAACAATAGAATCCATTGTTATTTTAGAGTTTCTTTGGGATTGAATTTCGAAGATTTCACTTATCCGTGAAAATAGCAAAATTGAATCCTTTATAGCATTGAGTACAGAAATAGCACAACTACTTGTTTTGCCATCTCTCTATCTACACAAATCGGACACATGAAAATTCTGAATAGGGCAAACGGAGGCTGCTGTGGTAAAATTTTCCAAACATAAAGATTATTTATGCAAACTCTTTAAAAATGTAATGATACACAAACTTTTCATAATTAGACAACGGGCTGTACTGGCACATTTGTACATCACATGGTAAGATTAGAAAGAAATATCAATGAGTTAAATTAACACGCCAAAGTCAATTTTTACCGCCTTTAAAAAATATACCCAAGTCAATCTTTTTCAGAATTTTGCCAAAATTTTGATTAAAAAATATAACGCTGAAATTTGATATCAGTTTGGTTTAAAATTATCAAAAAAATTACAGAAAAATTCATAAAAATTTGTAAAATGTTGCAAGAAAATTATGGAGGGAAAAATTACGGCACTCAAAGGGTTAAACTTCACTCTCTCTCTCTGAAGGTCTCAGGGAAGATGGTGGGTAGCAGTTATGTCAACTGTATTGCAGCTGTTTGTACTGTGTGAGACTTGTTATTGACTGTTTCTTTGTATCTCGTTATCGTCAATTAACTTTGGTATCTGAAATAGTTTTTCATGTAACTCTACGAGCTGATTCTCAAATAATGTAAATTTGTAATTTAGTCACTAAAAGTCAAGGAAGAAAGATTTACTGGGTCAAGCCTAAAGTAGGAAATTCAAACTTTTTTAATAAGTATGTGTCAATCAATTTGAATTATCAAACATTTTTGTTTCATTTCTGTATCCACAGACTACAATGCAATGATCAACCCTACGGGTACACCAGTACCACCAGCCCAGTCCAACAATCTATGGATCATTGCAGCAGTGCTGGTACCATTCTTTGTGATATTCCTCTGTGTTTGCTGTTGCTGTTGTATGATGATGCAGAAGAAGAGAGACACTGACATTGATCCAGACACACTGAAGATTATTCAGTTTAAACAGAAGGTAAAGTACCCCTTCCCAAAAGACTTTCAACACTGGATGTTTGGAGTAAACTCACAATATTCCATTTCCAGTGGAGAGGTTTGATCCATTCATGATAGAGAGAGATGTGATCTCAATCACATCAATTGGTCCACCACAGTTGTAGTTAAGTGGATAGTAGCTACAACTGTTTTGGTAATATTTCATCATTTCACTGGAGTATCAGTGAATTTCTTTGTCCATTTGCTGCGTATTTCAACATGCTTCACATGTTGAAATACCCTGTGATCTTATTGCTATCACAAGCTGTCTATGCATGATGTGCATTATCAGTGTGGCAAATTTATGTCTTGATGTAATTTGTCAATAGTACTAGTAGCAATACTAGTTGTTAATCTACCAGTACATACTGTAGGCTATGTTTATAGCCCTAATACCCAGTATTACAACACATCTCAGGGAGCAGAGCAAGCAACTTAAACATCAAGTACCTGTTTCAGGGTTTACAAAATTCCTTAGTCTCTGCATGGTCTGGACAGAGGTCTCTGTTTTGTCTGCCTTGAATTTGAAAAAAACAACATTTAGGCCCCAAAAAATAATAGGTTTGTTAGGTTTGTGGCAAAAATGATGCGGCGACGCGATTTTTTTCAATTTATTTTTATTTTTGGTGGAATTTGATACATTTTTCCCTTTTTCCATATGGGCAATTGAAAAACAGGAAAAGAGTTGAACCGCACACTTTGAAATGATGCGCGCGATGACCAGAAACAAATCATTTTTTTTTGGCCTTATAAGAAGGATATTGTGTTATTGACAATCAGTTCCTCATTGATGATTCTCAGAATGATCTCAAGCTTGTAGTTTCAAATTGATAATTAAGACTACACTTTATCCATTTGAAGTCTGTATATATTTATGTTTTTATGTTTGTATATTTTAGTATCCATACAGACCCTATCAGCCTGCAAACACACCACGTGGATTTGACGTAGCTAAGAATGGAATAGACAATCAAGGTATGGTGGCCGGCGACGGTACAGCAACAACAAAAACAGGTTTTCATGTTGAAAATGACCTTGACGATGGCTTGACCAGGTCAGCACCAAAGTAAGTATACAGCTACAGTACTCAAGTGTGTGCATACACCTCTTTGTACCAGTTATCCACCTTCAATCCAAGCATTTACTGTTATTCCTTGTCGTCAACAGGCCCTCTCTGGAATGTCATGACAAAGACTTGCTTCTTTAGTGTTCTACTGAAAATCGTTTCATAGTGGTACAAATACAAACCTGACAATATACCTGACAATGTATCAGGGAACACATAATTCAGAACTCAATATTATCCATTGCCGTGTGTGGACAGCTGTTCATTTCAATACCTTGATCCACCAATACACAACTATTTCCTACAAAATAATTCCTACAATATCCTATAGCCATACCTACTCATAATATTAATGGAGTCAACACTTCTGCTACCCTCATCAGAGAACTCCATCAATTGGAAGAGTTTAGGGTTCAAAAGGTCTCTCATTTACAGTAATTATATCCATCTCAGATTCTAAGATATTGGAATGTTGAATGAAAAACTTCCCAAGAAATTCTACAATTTTTCTTACCTTCATGAAAATGTTAGAGTTTCTTGTTTCAATATAATTATACTTCTCAGCTACATAAATATTTATGATTTGAAGGTTTTACATGTTATAACCTAAATACTAGGCTTTTCGACATGGTGTACATGCAGAACAATAAACATGCAGTTAAATCTCAGAATGAATGAAAAAAGAATGTGAAAGGTGTTACTTCATTTGACATCAACACACTGCTCATCCATACGGAGAGATACAGTGAAAAATATTTGTTTTCATGTTTGTCTGTAGGACTGATGGGTTCATCCCGTCGGAGACAGATTCATCCATCAATATGGAAAATGATATTGCCGCCACACAGAAAAGACCGCTGCCTCCTAGAGGGACAAAGAATGGTGGTTTGTTTGATGGTCAACCACCGCCATATCCAGGTAGACTTCCACCATTGAATACTGAAGACACAAAGGTGAGCAGTTGCTGGAATAACAGATCACAATGTATGAAATGTTATAGTTCAAAGAATTCACTCTTTTCACCAATTATGTAACTTTATCTCATTTGATTGAAGAGATTATGTAGAGGAATTGTGCTCAAAAAAATCATGGATAGAGATGGGGAATGGATATGACAGAATATTGGTGCTCTTTGCTCTTTGGGGGTAGGTAGTAAAAGTCTTTGTAATGTCTAAAGTTCAGAAGCCAAGCCGCTTAAAGAGACATATGTTGGATGAGACTTTAAAAAATGCAACTTTTTTCAAAGGCTGAAGAATTCAGTGCACTATACTATAATAAGGGTTTGTAAAGTATGGTTTGGATAAGTACACACTTAGAATGAAAGGAATACCAGGTCAAAAGATATGTCCATGTAAATTCTTACAATTTGTCACATCTGCAAGAAGGAGGCAACTGATCTTTTCACTGAAATCACTCTTCTGAATAAAATTTCATAGAATGACTTGTAATGTCACTGTTTAAAGTATTATCTGCTCACGTATGGTGAATCATTATCAGAACATATTTCACATCTATATCATGACTGCACTAATTAAAAATAGTATGTTTTCCTTCTGCACCTACAAAACATTGAAATTCATAAGTACAACATTATTGAACTGGCTCAACAAAATACTTTTCTTAGCTCAGTTGTATCAGTTGAAATTCATTAAAGTATAAGGAACATGGAAACCAAGGCCATGATGCATTTGAAAAGGAAACCACAATTTAACCAAGAAACACATAAAATGCACAGGTTCTGTGTATGTAAAATGACAGGGACAATAGCTTTCACTTTTGGCAATAATATCTTATTATTTTTGTTCTATAAAAACAAATACATTTCTTCTTATCCCCCTCCATGAAAAATGTTGGAACACAAGGCAAAGGCCTTGCCAGCATAATGCATCATGTGCAATATGCACAGGGTCCGTATGCTCCTTAAAAGTTCTTGAATACAAAGCCTCCTTGAAAGTTCTGTAAAGTCCTGGAAAATTAATAATCCACACACAATTTTCAAAATTAACAAGACGATCAGTCATGATATTCCAAAAAATCATTATGTAATATGATACACATAAAATGCCTGGAAATTGTATTTTGGACCCAAAGAGGTCCTCGAAAATTGCAAAAAAATCCTTGTAAGTCCTTGAATTCTAAGTGACTTTGAGTGTATGGACCCTTTATGCAGTATGTTGGTTGACAAATATTGTAAGTCTAGTCCAGGCAACAATGCAGATATGAACAAGAATATCAGACACAACTTACACACTGCTTGTGTTTACAAATTGAACACTAGACATATTTTACTTGATTTGGGGAGTATAATACAAAACTGCATTTTAAAAGCAAAGCAAAACAAATATGAAATGAATCGTACCAATTGGGAAATTTAAAACATAAACTTGCTTTCATTATTTTACCTCCATAAACAAATCAAGAAATCAAAACAGAAGAAGAAAAGGCGACGTAAAAAAGGAGTTGGTCCTAGTGATGTTGATGAGAGGTGAGTGCCCCACTGTGATGGCAAATCAAAAAATGTTGTACATTGATAATGATCTGGTGACTTGCATTCAACATTTTAACATATGTTTGACCTGCTGCTTGGAAAACAAATTGTGTTATTTTATTTTAACAATTTTGTCAAATTGTTGAATATTTGCTCTGAAACCTTGATAATGATTGACGTATTTCACTGTAACTGAACTTCAAACACTGAAGTGAACTTTAGAACCAGAGATTTGTACAAATAAAATCAAAACTAAACAAGTCTTTTAAATCGTAGGAAATTTGTATAATTTGGTATGATCCCCAAGGAAATTAGACAAGAAAATAACCATGTGTTTGAACATTTGTATTCTGTATATTCTAAGTGGGAAAGCTACTTTTTCAAAACACTTTTTTGAAAACTCAGTGAAACAAGTTGAATATCAAACCAAGTTAACTGTTCAAATCTGTTTTGCATTTTCCTTTCCTGATAGTACCACTGGAAGGACAGCAGCAGATGAAGACCATCCCAGTTCAGAATTCAAACCCACATCATTGGATGGATTACCAGAAACTCATCTTTCAAGACCTCCTCTACCTAGCAGTGTAAGTAGATTATATCATGTCTTTGATTAGATTTCTGGATTAATTGATTACTTGATCTAATGTCTTCTTACCTTACTGTGTGCCTATGTGTCTTTGGGTTTTCAATATTTATCTGGCTATCCATCCAGCCATTGAATTGACAATCAATCCTACTCATCTCTCTATCTATCAATTTCTTTGCCATCTGCCACCCTATCAACTTGCCTGCCTATCTACCTATCTATCTATCTAGCTATCTATCTATCTATCTGTCTGTCTGTCTGTCTATCTGTCTGTCTATCTATCTATCTATCTAATCTAATCTGTCTGTCTATCTGTCTATCTTTCATTCTCTATCCATGAATTTTGGTTGCCTACCTACTTACCAACTTATTTATCTATCTATCTATGTACGGTATCTATATCTATCTATCTATCTAGAGTACCTCCCAAAATACACACATACCTCCATGACTCCCTATACCTATCTATCTATCTAGCTATCTACCTATATATCTACCATCTTTTTTTATCTATCTACTTATCTATCATCTAGTAGCCAGCTAGCTAGCTAGCTATTCAACCAATCTATCTACTGACTCACACTCTACCCATTCACAGTTGATATACAGTTGTACACTTTATTTTAGCTCTGCATTCTACATTTTTGCATCCCAGTACAAAGACACTAGGCTGCAATGCCATTCAAATCAGGATTGTGTTCAAGTATAGAGGCTATGAACTTACACATTTTGATATATTGTATTATAGTTTTGTCAATACCATTAAATTTCGTGACGTCATTCTCCAAATTATTACTGATAAAGTATTCCATTATCCAGCATGTTGGCCCCAGATGTTGTCTACACCTACAAATTCACTGGCATTGCCAAAACTATAAAATAATGGCAATAATGTACCCCCACCTCCTTGGCCATAATGGACTCATATCAATAAACTTTTCACTCCATAATGTACTCAGCTTTGCCTCAAGCATTATTTCGTACAAACTTTGCTTTCGTCCATTATTGGCGGGGAGGGGATACATTATTGCTTAAAAATAAAGCATGCACTAACAGATTTGAGTGATCCCCAAACCAGACATCATCTATTCCACCCTGGCCTGCAACACACTACTGTGCTGGAACCCTATTTTCTCATGGATGATTTCAAAACTTCATTTATTCAAAATGTACAATTTCAAAAATTTGTTTTCGTAGATAGGAAAACTACTCAATTACTGCAACTTTTCATACTTTTATTTTCAAAAGAGGAATGCCATCCTAGCTTAATCATGGAAAGTCTAATATTCCTACACAGTTTTGGCAAGTGCACTCTTTTGTATATGCCCTCATCAAAACGTGAAAATCAATTATTAGCTACCATATATAAGGTGACGAAATTCCTTCAATTTGTTTTTGTTATGTACAACCTGCACATCCCTATACTTTGGTTCACTGCATGGTTTTCAATGCAGTGTTCAGCAACTGATGCAGACAGACAGGGTTGGCAAGGTGAAGCTGACATCACTCAATGAGTTGTGACTGCCTGATGTAGCCTGCATTGATTGCCAAGCATGGATTATCCTTGAAAATTAATCTCATTAATGTTGTTTTAACATAGTTTTCAGAAACACATGCATGATACCACGTTTCTTTGTTTTTGTTTGTGTTTTTTTTTTTTTGTACATACAGACAGATGATGAGAATTCACAAGAACTTGACAGTGAAACACAGAAACGCTTACAATCTCTATTTGATGATGCTAACCCGCTTGCTGACAATGCTGAGCTCACTGAGGATCATGCACAAATGCCCTCTCTAATTCACGTTGAGTCATCTGACCCCTCACAGGTACTTACTCCACCATCCCTACTTCCTAGTGGTTTCTGCCATGATGACAGTTTCTGCTGTTGATCCCAGAAAATTCGTAGAAAACAAGGAGAAATGTTTTTGTCAAAAATTTCATCAGTTTTAAGTGAAAATTGCATTAAAGGAGTTCAGGATACTGTTTGATGTGTACAATCATGAATTTTCATTCTGCACCGGCCATTTTTGTAATATTCACCAAAAAATATGGTTGCCATAGAATTTCATCAATTGGTAATATTGTCTGTCGGGCATTACAACTTGTACATAAATTAAGTCATATCACATTCTGAAAGACCTATGTCTTGGAAAATTTATAATATATGCCATAAAAATATGTTATTATATGACTGTCATTGACCAGAAAAATCAGTAAAAGTTTTTGAATCAAAAAATTGACCGGAAGGAAAGTTTTGACCATGGTATGTATAAAATGTATGTACTATGACATATTTGATTTGACAACTTTATAAAGCAAGTACAAAATTTTCTTACTTGTACTCATTAAATGTAATGGTAGTAAAACAATCAAAACAGTTTCTATTATAATGACAAAGAACACTCGATGGCAGAAATATCTTTTGAATTTCACTATTTCATCTCTGTGGGTTTGTGTGCTTACCATGCACAGTGCATTGATATTTGCCCACATGGGAGTCATCACTTCCATAGTGTGTGCATTACACTGACATCAAGCAGACAGACTTCACTTTGGTTTTGCATATCATTATTTCATGTCCTTATAATTCATTTCATTCAATCTTGTTGCCATGGTATCAAGAGTGTTTCCTATACAGCCAAAATGTGTGTTGGTTTCTTTGTTCATTTAACATTTCACTACGGTGCATGCATTATCTGTTGGCTGTGCCATATGCACACTGTTTTGCATTACTTAAATACAGCTTGTACATTTTATATTCACACGCACTGTTCATGTCCACACACTCTGTTTATATCCACACAGGCTGTTCAAAGTCGCACATGTCCAGCCCTGTTTGTATATTTATAAACGCACACAGTAATCACTGTCACAGCAACTGTCCACATATGCACAGTGTTAACATATACATGGTCTCAATCAGACACACATTATTCCCACTCACAAAATTCACATGTATACGCTGTTACCATCTACACTTCACGCACATAGTACATGTTCACAAATTCTCTTGGTATCCCCTTACACTGTTGAAATTCACACATGTCCTGTTTGTATGAATATACACTAATCACTGTCAAAGCCACTATTAAATCCCATACACACAGAGTTCACATGTACATAGTTTCATTAAGACACACACTATTCCCACTCACAGTGTACACACTGTCACCACCCATACTTCACTCACATTAATGCACTCTTCACAACCATACATAGATCTTGATGCCAACCCAATGCCCACATACTATTAATGGGCACATACATACTGTTCACATCCACATGCACTTCACATGCACATGTACATTTCACACGTAAACACTGTTCACATCCACACACTGCAGGTGTTCATATACACATTTATTACATGCCTCATGTATCGAATGTTGCAATGGTAAAATACCGTTCTTACAAAAATTGTGCGAAAAAAATTCAATAAACTGCATGAGTGATTTGAATAATATCAATGCGCGTTGGATCATGAACTTTGTTCCATTTTTCATCAGATTTTATCTAACATGAAATATAACATAGGATTATCATTTGTATGTAAACTCAAAATTTTTGGAGTGAAAACAATGTAAGAGAGGCATGTAATGAAAATATTATAGCCAAAGCAAGCGACTATGTACCCTCGAGGCAGGAGACTGTTTGCCCTCCTTACATCAGGCAAACTGTCACCTACCCCGGGGCACATAGTCCCATGTTTTGGCTATAATGTATGATACTGCTCAAATACACACACACTGTTCACTTACATACCGTATGTACTGTTCACATCCACACACATTTTACAAATTCACACACTATTGTTTCTGGAGCGTGGCTAAAGGGCCATCGATAATAAAAGCTGACGCATGACAAACGTAATTTAGGAGGAGGGGGTTACAGCTCATTTCGTTTTGTGTGCGTCAAAATCGCATAAGGATTTTCATCTATTGTTTTTGAAGTGCAACTTTACAGCAAGAACGCAGTGCTACCTTCGCGTTCATTAAGAACAGAATGACCACAAAATACAGAGACAGAAAAGACAATGAAAAAACATAAATGTGAAATAAAAACTTGTATGCTTTTTCAACGTAAAACATGTACATGAAACATTTTCCCACGTGTAAAATACATTAAAATGTTGTGTCTTAAAAAGTGAATGGCGTAAAGTGGAAGTTTATTAATTAATGTGCTCTTCCAGTATTTTTTCATGGGCATGCAGATCGGAGAGGTTCGTGTGGGTTTGTCAGAAACGGCATCATAATACGAAATTAATTTTGCATAAGAACTTTCGTTTTGAGGGGGGAGGGGGTTTCAAGTAAAATGAAGGAATTATGTTTCTTGTGCGTCAGCTTTTATTATCGACGGCCCCTAATTGAAATGATCAAAGCTGAACTATACACATGTCCCTTTTTGTTGTTTGCTGCTATTATATACACCAGTATATTGAAACTTTGGAATTAAAGGGAGTGAAATGTTTTAAGAATGGTTTTGATGGCAAGCTGGAATAAAGTTACCCACTTCACTTGCCTTGATACATGTGAATATTTATATTATGTTGCTGTAAACATCAAATGAACACATAAGATATCTGTTGTTCTGTCAGATTACTACTGGCAATTTTGAATGCATAAATGGTCAAAGCTGGCCAAATGTCTGCAGTATGACATCAACATTTTCCCTGTTAAAGGAACTTGATAACAGACATAAAACAGCATAGAGATATACATAGTGTGTTCATAGTGACACATACCAAATTATAAATATTGCAGTAGTTGAGAAGTCTGGCCTCTGATACATGCTGTCATACTGGAGCTCTCTCAGTGAATTGACAAATTTGAAGTTTGAATGTGCAGTGAGAGACTTTGCTTAATGTATCCTTTAGAAGATGTACATTCCACTTTCAGTGTTCTCTCCTGCACAGTATCATGTGTTTTCATTGACTCAACTTTGTCATGCGGAATCTATAAAATTTGCAGAGTGCAGATTGAAAGAAGTTTCCATAACTACCTGAATTACCTTGAAGAGCTGAAATTTTTCAAACCTATGAACAATATGACGTCAAAGGCAGTCAGAGTAGTTTCCTTTGCTTGTTTGTTTGCTTGTTTGTTCACTGTATTTTTCCTCCTCACGTTTGTTTCTCAATCTTTCTGAACAGGTATACGGAACAAAAAATGACCTGTAAGTCTTCCAGTTTTTACCATCTTTTTAACTCAATATTAGTAGAAAATAATAAAGATACCTGATTATGTTGAAATATTCCTTCACAGAACACTGCTACCATCATACCACTAATGACAATCTAATTTGCATGAATTTCCAGCGCATTGTAAAATTTACCCATCATTATGTTTATGACAGGTCTTTGTCAGCCAGTATTCAGCATATTTCATTTCCCAAAATATAGCATTATATATCAAAGAATTGCACATTTGTAGCTCTACCAGTGTGATGTGATATTTTGCATTGTCTTGGCCATTAGATCCTTTGAAAGGGTGATTTTAGGGGTGGACCATTAGATTTTTATATGAAGAAGTTAGAAAGCAGAAACCATTTTTTCTGTGGTTGAGTATTTCATACATTTTTGATTGAGAGCTGGCAGAGCATTCAAAGTCTTTTTCAGAAATCTACTCTGTTTTTTCAGTTGTTATGACATGAACATTTTCTTGCAAAAGCTACAAGGTTGCAAAGAAATGTTACACTATTTGCTTTGAAGATTTTTTGGTCCGTTTTTGTCCAACATGCTCCCAAGTCTATTAGTAGATCCCTCCACATGCCGATTCCAATATTAACAATTCTAGCCTTTCTTCCCAGTAACATGTTTTCATTTATTTATCCAACCACAGCTTTGCTAAGAAGGAAGGACCAAAGATTCTCATCGTCCCCGTTACAAAGGTACCAGACAATGGTGGAGGGGTAGTCTGGAGCACCTATGATGCCTTCGATGAAGTCGACAAAATTACTACGAAAAAAGAACCAGTAAGTCACACTGTTACCGATATGTTACTTAAAGTTATAACCTTTTGACTAGTTCTAGCATTCAATAACTTTCTGTATTTGCACAGTATACAGAGTTCCAATATGGGCTACGCGCAAAGTATATGTGATCTCTGACCTGCTGATTTATCCAATGAAAACGATGGTGTATTGTAGAAGTTGCAGTGCCTTTTCCAGAAAGCTGTTCATTTCATTCCTAAAATTGATACAATCAATAACAAACTGTATCAAAATAAATTTTCTACTTCAAATCTGAATAAATGAGAAACATATTTGGTAATGTCGTCTCTGCACAGAAAGTAGCAGCTGGCACAGTGCCAACTACATGAACTCTGTAGATCTACCGATGAGTTTATCACAATGGTAAAAGCATTTGGGCATTTGATTCATGTGGCACCCTGAGTCTTCAAACCCTCAAAGCAATCCTAAAATGGTTTAAAAATGGGCGTTTAATGGGGAAAGGTGTATAAATTTTAATAGGGTTTTACACAAAATACGGCCCCGTATAGACTCAGACCCAGTGAGTAACATATTGGACTCATCTGATATGGCTGTAGCTCTTTCAAAACTGTTTGTTTTGGATCATCCTCAGTTGTTGTTGGAATTCAAGAACAAAGTTTGTTTAGTTTAAGGAAGAAGAGTGTTTTGATCTCAATGTTATTGGTAAACTTGATTTTTGCACTAATTTACTGACTACAAGATTTAGTGACCGCAATAAATGTGCACATTAGAGTGGGCATTGGATCTTATCTCTCAACACACTACAGTGGTGATCCCTCATTTACAAATCACACATTTTCTTTGTAAGATGCCAGCATTTAGCTCGTTTGTTCATTCATTTTATGATGCAAATGGGATGGATGTTTTCATCAAAATGAACAAGTGTCATCCATGAATCCTACATTTCAAGAATCAGTGGTTATAGAGCGTGTGTAGATACAACAGTAATTGTCAACCGAAGTAACTTTGATATAATGAATGCTGAATGCACAAATTTTCAGTTGTTTTTGTTTCTTGGAAATAGATATTCACAAGGCTTTAAATTCCAAGATTTTCAAACGCAATCTGTGAAACTGTGTGAAAGTATTCCTTGTGTAACAATTAAACATTTTTTTACCAAATTGAACCCGACTTCTTCAGGACATTATATGCAAAGGTGCTTTCATTGTTTTTAAATGTAAATGTAGCATTTATAAGAATTCTGAGCAAAGGAAAATTTTAAAGGGGATACTAAAAGCTGTTCACAACTACCCTTCCGTAATGGATTGAAAAGCTTCCCCTCCCACTCACAATTTCCCCTCTCCCCTCCCCTCCCCACTTACAAAACTCCCCACTGCCCCTCTATCAACCACAATAACTCCCCAGTGCCTTCTTCCCATAACAAAAGTTCCCCTCTGTCCTCTCCTGAATACTTGATTTTATCCTTCCCTCAAAAGTGTGCTTAACATTCAAATATAAGAGAGGTTTTCGCCACCCATTGCAGTTACATCATCTAGCAAATTTCTTTTTAAAAAATTGTTCATTTTCTTATCTTTTCCCAGTCATCCAGTCCAAGAAACAAGAACGAACCCAAACCACTCACTTTGACGTCACCTCACACTGGTGCTGAGCTGACCTTACAGATTTCAGAAACTCCTCGTGAGCCTAGCAAAGACAAGGTGAAGGAAGGAACAACAGCTAATAGATCAGATGCTTCCACCGATGACAAAACTCCAGCAGATAAGAAACAGCTACCAAACAGTTCAACAACAAGACCACTAACAATTAGCCAGCTGCTTGCCACAACGATCAGAAAACCTCGGAGCAAACCAGATGACAGAAGTCAGGACACTTCCCTGGACAGAAACCAAGGGGAGCTGTCTGGCAATGACATGACTGAGAGCCTTGAGATGGGAACACAGTGGGCACAACCTGCACTGATGGACACAGTGGAAAGTGATGAGGAGAAACCAGATAAGACAACTCAGGAGACAAGCAAACCACCTAAACTCAACTGGTCATTTAACGCATCAACACCGAGGGAAGAAATGTTTGAAACAAAAACACCACGAGAGCATGTTGAACTGGACATGCTGTCAAGCTCAAAGTTGGAGAGGACAGTAGGGAAACCTAAAGGGGAAGACTATGATGAGATGGACATTGCACGCTCCGTCAAGACAGGAGAGAATCCACAACCACTCATCAGGGTGATTAGAGAAGAGTTAGTCAGACTGCAAAGGAAGGGAGCACCAGATACAGATGTATAACAACACAAGTGTCCTTTAAATGTTTAGTGTTTTCAACTTTCCAAATATCAATGTTACTATTTATGGAAATCTACATTATTACTATTTATGGAGATCTAGATTAGATTTTTAAATTCATTTCCAGAAGATATTGGTCATATCAACAACCCTTTCAATCACTTTCAGAGTGCTATTTTTGATACTGATAATGCAATTTATGACGTAAATGGCAAAAAGTTTATGTAATTTAAGAAAATATATGTAAATATGTAATACTTTACAGATTTGAATTTGAAATTAAAATGATAATTTATGTTTTAATGTGAATGGAATATTTGATATGGAAATCGAGCCTCTGTAACCAAAATTAAGTAATTTGGAAAGTAACTCACCAAGGAAAGTCTAAACTACACGTCAATATTTAAGATGGAGTAGATTCAAGGCCTTGCCATGGAAGGACCAATAGGGATAAAGTGAAAACAGCAATTTAGAAATTACAGCAAAGTCAGTAAATTCAAATTCATCTGTTAGTTCAATTACTAACAGTATTGCTTTTTGAGGTTAATGTTGAAGAAGATGTGTTATATGACATCATTTTGCATCTAATTAGCATGTGTAATGATCAATCCATTCTTTGAAGTCACATTCTGATATGTTGACAATTCATTGTGGGTGCTACCAGGGGCAGGATACCCTGTCAAAATACATGGAATGACATGCCCTGTGCTAGAAGACACCATCTCTTTGCTGCTGTCTGAGAAACATGACTGTCAATCACATCAGTCTTCTAGACCTCTCAAAACCTACGCAAATTTTACATGCTGAACATGCTCCGTTGTGTAAGTAAAATATAAGTTGTTGCCGTCTTACACTGTGATAGCAATAACAGAGCCACTCAATGAGAATAGAAGAAATGGTCACTGTCACAGACAACAGAAACGTACCAAAAGAAACAACTGTTTTAGTTACATCCTTACCACATTAGATACGAAATGTATACATTTAGATGTTTCCCAGACTTCCATTACATATCTCTTATGCAAATTACAAGGGTTTAGAATGGGAAAATACTCTATGTACAATTTTGTAAAAAATGTATAGTATTTATAATTTTTCAGCCTGTGGCTAAAACTTAACAGTATTCAAATTCTACAAAATTTTATTTCTCTGTCAGAATGTTAAAACTTGATTTTCTCAAATGTCTTGTGTTTTCAGTGTTTTTACTTTCAACGTCCAAAATGTGCCTAAACTTTCTACTTTTTCCATTTTTTCAAAAACTTTGTTTGAATTTTCCGCAAGTAACAATGCTTTTCTTCTGCAGCTGTCCAAACTGTTCAGAAGAGACTGTCAAATTTAGACTTATCTGTGAAATCTCCTCACTGTAACCAACCAGACAGACAGGTGATTTCTCTACAATGGCATGTAGAATGACAAAATTTCTCTTTCAAAATTCTGAAATGACTAAAACTATTGAAAACAAGACTGGTATCTGGAAAGAGATTTTTATTTTTACAAATTTCAAAGCCACTTTTCAAATTCAAATTCAAATTCACTTTTCAAATTCAAATTCGCTTTTCAAATTCAAATTTCAAATTCACTTTTTCATGTCTCTATGCTAGCTGTCCCATCTTGTTTTATGAATACATGTGAGGTTACACACACTATCTCAACTCAAAACACCAAACTTTTCCATGAAAGGTTACGGTAGTTTTGTTACTTATCACAAATTGCAGTGTTTTTTTTCGCAGAACCATCAAATCTTCAGTTGACACAATGAGTGTTTCTCTGTAAATTCAAATTGAGCTGTTTGGTTTTATGCCACAGTTGGCACAGTGCATCATCTGAACAGAGTGCTAAGTCAACATAATTTTCAAATTGAAGTAAGTTTTTATACATTAAGTCTTCCCCAGTTTTGCTTTGAATAAAAAAGCTAGTGAATCTGAAAATGAATCGTAATGTGTTTCTCATATCTGACTGTTTAAAGGTGGCATGCACCTGGATAATGAAAGACTTAAAAATTTTGCTCAAACTTTCTTCAATGAAACTTTTAAGCAGTCCTCTTACCAAATGAAGAATAAAGATCAGGGTCACAATGCAAAGTTTGGTACTAGTGAAACAAGTAACCTTACATTTACAGATATTTGGAATTCAAAATGTCAGCCATCCTTCTTCTAACTCTATGATTGTGGAAAAACTAAGACGTTGTCTGAGCTCCAAGAGCTTTAAGGTAGTATGCGCCTCGAAAGTGAAAGACTTAAACTTTTGCTCAAACTTGAATGAAACTTTCAACCATTCTCTTACTAAATCAACAGTAAAAATCAGGGGGTCACCATGCAAAGTTTGGAACTAGCGAAACAAATTACCCAACTTTTTGCAATATTTGAAATTCAAAATGGCCGCCATTCCTGCGTTAACTCTATGGGAGAAAAATAAATTTTGTTTTTAAAAACTAAGCCAGTGAAAGTTTGTCTTTCTCCAAGAGCTTTAAAATAAGCCACCACAAGTGGTAGATGAGAAAAGAGTTGTAGAAATTTGAGAGTCTGAATATCTGTCCCTGAGGCGCGTTCTACCTTAAAATAAGCTCCCATGAGTGGTAGATCAGAGAAGCATCGTAAAAATTTGATAGCTCGAATATCTGTCCCCAAGGTGTATTCCATTGCAACTCAAGACATACAAAGCCATTTAAAAATAATTCTGTAAGTGAAGTCTTTTCAACCTGGATGCATAATTACATGTTAGGATAGTTGCATAGTCAAGACTGAAAAGAGAAATACGTTTTAAGGAAGATTGTTGCATAGTTTCCAGTTCCTTCAAAAATCAAGTCTTATAGCTCTGATTGCGATTTCAAGTTTGTTACTAAATACCAGTATAGCTGCGCGCGACATCGGACAAATTTTATTTTTGCATGCGGATGTTGCTGCAGCTTGTAGCTAGTCTGAGCCATGGATTAGTGTGACCTTCAGTATCCCTTGTAACACTAGCAGGTGATACTTTTGTCGTTCTTGCGGAAAATTCGGACAAATATTTATTTTTGCATATTAGTGAAAGAAATGACGTCTTTTGCGATCAGAGCTATTGCAAGCAATAGAAACATGAAACTAATAGTTGGTCATCATCAGATTGCGATGAACAACCTATTACTAGCTGGTGTTCAGTGGCATCGTATCTACACGACCAGCTCTTGAGGAAGGCGGCTGGTTACAGGAACAAGCTGTACTGGATAAACTAATATCACCACAAACCTATATTCCGAAGATTTTTTCTGTTCTTCAAACATTTTCTTTTTCAAATTTAATCATACACGAAGATTCCTTCTGTGGTGACTTTTTAAAAATATTATTAATATGTAATAAAAACCCTTCAGAGTCAGACTTGAATTTATTTTAATCATTACAATATCCAATGGAAATTTACCGACACAATTCACTCTCTGCTTTTTGCCTTATTGATACAGGATGCGGAGCTAATCAATATCGCCATTAAATGATTAATGTCATAATGTTATTTCCTTTGCTTTATTTCTCAAAATCAATGCATATCCATAAATGGATTTTCATGCATAGTAATATAGACTACATCATAAAAAGTACCAAAATAGAAAAAGAACAAATATAGAAAATAGTATAGGAATAGAATAAGATAAAAAATGAGAACTATTAAAAGGAAGCGGTAATTGTTTAAACCAATTCAGTGTACAGAAAGGTTGCAGAATATACTAACATATATACAAACATTTAGAGAGGTACATGTAGTTGAAAATTGTGCGATTCTTGTTTTATTCTTGTACATATAAAACATTTGTAATGTAATAAATCAAAATTAATCCTAAACAAAACGATGCAGCTGACACCACAGCCTGCAATCCATGGTCGTTTTCACAATTTTGAAAGATAGGAGAGTACATTGATCACTACTGTACAATATCGTATTTGGCTATGAGGAATATTCCGAGTGTCTGTAACAGCGAATGCTTCATGGTGAGCCTATCAACAGCAACCCCCGGGCAGCAAACAATATTTGTTGGAGTTGGCATGCTATGAAAACAAATGCCTTTTGAAATCGAAAAAAGGCAAAAACATATAGCTATTGAGCTCTGATTTGTCTTGACAACAAAATGCTCAAACGTGGACAAGTGAAATACACAAAATATACATATTGGGGTAAATATGCAGTCTGTCAAGCGTCACCCGTGAATACCATCACATTTATTTCTCGTTTATGAGGATTTGATTTTGCCAAAGCTTGGGTTTATAAGGGACACGATTGGAATTAATTTGGGATAATTGGATGGTGAAATTTGGTCTGTTTAAAGGAAGGCGGTCGTCGGAACTCTGCTCAATGGTTGCCAGGGACCCCTACGACCGATGTAAACACTTTATCTAAGGTACGTTGGCGATTGATGAAAGTTAAACATGTTTGTTAACACTGGATATCGTCAAATTTAACTTGATGCATCTAGATATCATGCATGAAATAAATTGTTTCTAAATCAGAAAGTCGCACACGCGCAGTTCCGACGACCGCCTCCTTTTAAACGTCGTAACAAGAGCTAATCTTCAAGTTGTTGAAAAGCAGTCCTGCGTTTACCAGTCATTTGAATCATTAATCATAACTCTCCGTTCATCCAGTCAACTCCTGAACATTATTACTATCTATCGTCCACCAAAATCATCGAAGAATACCGCAACTAGAAATCAATTTATCTCCGATTTTCAACTCTGCTTGAAAGCGCCGTAACTCTACCAGGTCATCTTGTTATCGCCGGCGATTTTAACTTTCACTTTGAGGACATCACTTCGCCGACTCTATGAAACTCTTCAATCTTCAATCTACTCAGTCGATGGGATTGCAGCAGCATGTGCATGGTTCAACACACATCAAAGGACACACTCTCGACTTACTTATCACAAGATCAGCTGACCAGTTTTTACATTCTATCAGAATCGACAATTCTCTCATCTCCGATCACAGCCTTGTCCATTTCAGCATGAAAGTACAGCGTCCACCGAACTCCAAAGTTACTGCTTCTCGCCGGAACTATCGGAAGATGAATATCAATGATTTTCAAGTCAAGCTGGCAGCCAAACTCTCTGATTACCCGTGCGACTCCAATCCTGAAATATTGTCAAAATTTTTCCACGCGACTGCTACGGACGTGTTAGATGATGTTGTTCCTGTTACTACCAAAGTTATAATCAATATTAGTCCGTGCACCTTGGTACACCGAAGAACTCCTACTGCAACAGGAAAAATCTACGACGTCTAGAAATGAAATGGCGAAATACACAGCTTGAGATAGATCGACAACTTTTCATCTCCGTGCGATCTGAATACTTTCGTCGCTGTGATGACGTGAAATCTAGGTACCATCGACGTCGTATCCAAGAGGCGGACACTAGAAAACTATTTTGGCGAACTTTCCAACGCGAATGCAAGTAACACCAATGCATTGCCAAACACAACTACCTCTCACGGACTTGCCATCCGAATTTCTCACCTACTTCGAATCCAAGGTAGCGAAGCTCCGAAACAGACTTTTAGTTAAACAGGTCGACTACCATGATACCCTACCACCCCATGTATTCACTGACTTCCACCCGGTTACAGCCGATCAGGTACAAACAGTCATAAAACGATCTTCCATGAAGTCTTGTGACCTTGATGTCTTACCATCGGACATTATCAAGAAATCTGTCAACACCCTCACACCTTTCTTAGTTGACTTTTTTAATTGCTCGCTCCGGACAGGCATTTTCCCAACTCACTTCAAATCCGCCATTATTCGGCCACTCCTGAAAAACCGGACCTAGACAAAACATGCTGAAGAGCTACAGACCGGTGTCACATCTTACATTTCTTTCAAAAGTTCTTGAAAGAAACAGCTCTATTGCGGGTCCATAATGACATCATGCGTGCCCTAACGATAAAATAGACGTCATTCTTATCATGTTGGATTTGTCGGCTGCGTTCGATACGATCGATCATGACATTCTATTACACAGACTGCAATCAAGATTTGGCATAACTGGCACCGTTCTGTCCTGGTTCCGATCATATCTGTTAGATCGCAATCAGTGTGTCAAAGTCGGCAATGTAACATCGTCCAGTTCGACAATGAAGTATGGTGTGCCACAGGGATCGGTACTCGGGCCAATCCTTTTCACACTATATACATCACCCTTGGAGGATATCATCGAAGGCCATGGTCTCGATTGTATGATGTACGCAGACGACACCCAAGTCTATGTTATTTGTAGGCAACCGGATGACGTACTCGCCTCTCTTCAGGAATGTATCGACGATGTACGTAGCTGGATGAAGTCAAATTTACTCATTCTGAACGATGACAAAACTGAGTTGTCCATTTCTCGTCACGCTTTAAATCTGATACGACGGGACTATCTAGCCTATGTCATCCCTTCAAACTCTGTACGTAATCTCGGCACGATTTTAAATAGGAATGGTGCTATGTCTGATCATATAAACCACGTTTGTAGAAATGGCTACTACTCATTATATAGAATTGGCAAGATCCGTAACCTTCTCGATCAGGACACTACCGAGACATTGATCCACGCATTTATAACATCTCAGTTAGATTATTGTAATAGTCTCTTGTATAGAATAACAAAGATCAGCTTCACCGTTTGCAATCTCTTAAAAATGCCGCAGCACGTTTAGTCAGCCGTTCTCGCAAAGTTGATCATATTACACCTGTACTAGTTGATTTACATTGGTTGCCTGTTGAAGCACGTATTAAGTTCAAGATTATGTTAATTACTTTTAAATTGATCGGTGGCTTTGCACCAGTGTATTTGACATAACTAATAGAGCAGTATGTTCCTACCAGAGATCTCCGTTCTGCAGACAAGTTACGTCTGATTCCATCTCGCGGAAAATTCAGTAAAGCATACGGCCAGAGAGCCTTTTCAGTGTGCGCGCCATCGTTGTGGAATATGTTGCCTGTAGATATTCATATTGCAAGAAATGTTGAGTCTTTAAACGCGGTTTGAAAACCTATCTTTTTAATCAGTATTATCAGTGATTTGTTTATGCTTTGTGGTACATTTTCTTCACCGCAGGTCTGCTCGTGTGGTGCGTTTTATCCCTGACACTTGTATTTTGTAAAATCGCTTATTCTTTTATGTGTTCTGTACAGCGCACTGTGACGTATGTGTAGTGCGTTTTTCAAGAATCTTTAATAATAATTAAATAATAATTTAAACTCACGGTTGTACTCATATAAGCTGTGTAGACTGGTTTGACACTGGACATTTTGACATGATTTTGACAGTAGAACAAGAAACTCTCTCTCTTACAAATAGAACAATATTATCACAATGGAAATCAGATCAGAAATTGCAGCTATAAGAGCTTTAAAGGGCCAGATCTAGAAGCTGTCACTTTCGATGATTGTTTACGTTATTTTGATTTTTTATGTCGTCAACAGTTTTTTTCTTCTACTCCCCAAACCATGTTGAGATACACAGCCTGTATTGAGCTTGTCAACTCAGCCTGCACATGTGCAGACTTTATTGTTATTGTTGACAAATGAATTCTGGTCCGGACTAGAATTCACATGTAAACAATACGTTTACACGTATAGACGCGGTGATGACAAGCTAACTGGTATGTTTCAACATGCTTTGATGGGTAGAAAAAGAACTAGCTATTGACCTAAAAACAAAAACAGGGAATAAAAATTTACAGTTACTGGCCTGTAGTACGGCTGTCGGTCAAAAAAATGCATGCGACAAATGACATAATATCATACATCTGTAAAAATGCATATTCAATATTAACCTTGTCTATGCAACAAAAAACTGAAGGAGAGTGTCTGCCGAACGAAGAACATGCCCGGATCTTCTTTCTTGATGTTGAGAAATGGCTTAAAGTTTCCACTTAGGATAGTTTGAGAGTAAAAATTTGATATTTTTTTTCATTTTCGAGGCACGTACTAAAGGAGTGTCCGGTAGAACGTCAAGTTCTATGGTATTCCTGTCACTGCGGTGTACTTTCATATTTTTAATGGGCAGTAAATTCCTTAGGAGGGATCATGTACGTGTGCCCTCAATAAGAACAGGGACATATACAACACCACCAAACGATGAGCATCGATCGCCGTTTCAGCCACACGCAGAACTTATCAAAAGAGTGGAAGACATGACGAGTCTGTTCGTCAACACCATCCTGGTGAGTACACATTTCCAAAATATTTTGGTGAAGATTCTTTCATCGACGGGAGGTCAATAGCGGGAACAGCCTCCTCTTCTAGTTCTCTCAATCGGGCCATCATTTCATCCACTTTTTCAGGCATTTCTGCGCTGAGATCAATGCGTTCGGTCGGGTCGTCTGCAAAAGACAAAGAATACGATTGGAACTAAATTGGGATAATTGGATTGGTAGAATTTCTCAAGAATTTTAGAAATTTCTCTAATTTTACACCATATTTGCTTACCATCTTTAAAATTTTATACACAATTTACGATGCTGTTAAAATCTTATGAGTAAGAATCAGTGCATGATGGTATCTAATGCAATATTGTTCAAAACATATGAACAATATTCATATTTGAATGCAAATATGAGAGTTTGTCTGTAGTTTCTTCATTACTGAAACACTAGTAATAATGTCAGTTTGTCATTTTTCCTCGACCAAAATGAAGCTTTTCGATTGATTTACAGTTAAGTCAGTCAGGGTCTTTTAAAATGTGCCCTGACTCAATTTTATGTTTATGAAGCCTTAAATTCATGAAAAAGTCAGGGGCATTTCAAAAGTGCCCTGACTCAAATTCGTCAATTAGAGAAATTTTAAGCATTTCGTCTCGTTTCTTCAGTACATTTACACAAAAATGAACTAATTTTCATAAAAATGAATCCTATGAAAAAGGTATGCAATAATCGTTGTGTCTTCGTTGTTTTTCCGATGAGAACAATATTTCAAATTTTACACTATTTTATCATTTTGTAACATTTCAGCTGTAAAAAATTTGATTTCGTTACATTTTCCTAATAATTACTCTCATCCAATTTTCCCAAATTAGTTCCAATCGTGTTAAAATTAAGTATGACGACTTTTCACTATGTTTATCATTCCCGTTCAAAACTCTGTAGATTTGCTGTATCATATTCTACTCACATGGCATGTTGTCCTCATATGACTTTTGGTGTATATTCGAACTAGTATTTATATCTCAGTGTCATCATATACTCTATACTTTAAAGGGATACAGTCGTCGGAACTGCGCTCAAAGGTCGTATGGGGCCCATGCAACCAATGAAAACACTGTATCCAAGGTACGATGACGATTGATGAAAGTTAAAACATGTCTATCATAATCTACATCGTACAATTTAATTGTTGTAGCTATGATGATGAGGTGCATCTAGATATATAGTCTGGCAGAGACCCTGCGATTCGCGTTCTTCCCTGTTGGAACACGCGCGCGCCCTTCAGAGACGCGACGCGAATCCCAGGGTCTGGACGTTCTTGCAAGCGACCGGTCGGATTTCTGCCTGATCCGGGTACTTTATAGAACTCCACACATCCGTCAATCTATAGATTAAAAATGACATCCGTCAGCCAAATAGATTAAAAATGAAAAATAAAAATATACCGCGTATATAAGTCTATCAGCTACTAGTATATATTCCCTCCGCCCAGTTAGATAGGTTTTCTTTTGACATCACTACCCTTATGAATATTCATACCCTTGCAAGAACCGACAGTCGCTGTGTCTGGCAGCGCGTGCTCACAGCTGCACAGCCTTCGAATGCAGGCCCATCGCGGCGCGCACAAAACAAGGCACAGCGACTGTGGAGAGTCTACTAGATATCGTGCAAAAAACAAGAAATTCGCGCAGGCGCAGTTCCGACGTCCCGTCTATGTTCGCGCGATTTTCTTGTTTAGAAACATTGCCTCTTCCAAGAAATTGGCGACGAATGTCGTGAAAATCTGAAGCAAGTTTCCCGTTATCATGAAAGCGTATTGGTCTATTCACTATACCTCATCACTACCAAAGGTAGAACTGATGTGTTAAGTTGCTTTCATTTCCTTTATATGTTGTTTCATAAAAGAATTTTTTTTCTCCGTCAGTGTGGCATGTACCCATAACCACAAGCGAATGAGTCCATATTACTATTTTGTGGTTTTTCTTGTACATGTCATCACCACAGCTATGTAGTCAGGTAGATTTGTAGTCAGGTATCACAGCTGATGGCACATTAACACAAAATATCACCTCCTGTTAAGTTCTGATCTTGAAAGAAATATATGGCATATTGTTGACCTAGTGTTTAATTGGGCAGGTCAGATTACTCGCTTCTAAAGACACAATAAGATAAGATCCCAAGGGACGTCTTCAGCCATTTCAGAATAGGACACTTTGAGACATTAAAGAGCTTTCTGGAAAATAAGCAACGGTAAAGAATTGCAAAGATGATTGAACTACCCACCACGTATGTTGAACAGCATTGTATAGTGTCCCGTAATACGTCTGTTTGTGTAATCACGGGTACATCCATTCTCAGGAGGAGGTATCCAGTCATCTTGAACCGGAAAAAAACGTAATTTCTGTCAGCTATTCCACATTTCATATGAGTCTTTTCTTGATGAAGTTCAAAGGGATACTCAGAATATGATTATTTCCACTGACCCTTACTTTCAGAATATTCTGCCGGAAATTTACTTGTTTTTGCAATGTTCTGTTTCATCCGTTGTAAATCCAATGGTAGACAACAAACATGGTCCAATGACATCAGGGTCTTGCAGTTCATGTTCACATGAGGTGACGTGAATTGTACTGAAGTAATTATTTTGAATTCATGAAACATTCACAATTTATTGCATGGTTTATGTTATGCTTACTTGGACTGCCAGCGTGTCCATGTATAAGTTTGTAATCGCCTACCCTGCAAAGTAAAGCAGATAATTCCGTAATCAGCAGCGAATAGCAGTACTTGCACTTAAGAATAATTTTCTCACGTCCTTTGTATGCTCCCATTATAAGGACAACCATTGTGGGATGGGTTTGTCTCCCTGGGAGGGGGTACTCCCATAGAAAAGTGTAGGGTATGTGTCGCCCGAGTGGGCCAGTTTTTCATGAAAAAATCCCTAAACACGGGTCGATTTTTCATCCGAAAAAAACCAAAGCATGGGTCGATAACAACTGTTCTAAGCAAATATCCCATGCTTTAGGAAATCTTTACATGCAACAGAATAAAGTCGAAAATTCCCCTAATTTGTCCCTGAAAATGGCCATATTTTTGAATATACATGGGTAGATCTTTTCAACTTTGGTGGCAAACCCCCGAATAAAAATATCAGGAGTAGCCCTCCCGGGGCTTGCTCTAACATGCTCTGTCGTCGCAAAGGCGAGGCATACTTTTGCATTTAACGAGTGAGTCTTTGTTAAATATTGTAGTCTAGGTTGTACTGACTTCATTATCTGACAAACAACAGCGCTTGCTCAAGAACTACAATCAAATAACAAAACTGTGTTAACAATTAAGAAATAGTCCATGTGTCCTCAAACTAGTTAACATAATAATTGAAAGATGTAATCACTTTTCCATAGTATGAATTCAAACACTGCATGCAACAAACTATTTTAAAGTTTCAAAATAACTGTATGAAGCATCAAAATTAAAATCAGAAATTGTGTAAATACTGATATTTGTGATATTGATGGAGGGTAACACGCAGGGGGGGGGGGGTAACTCCAACGTATACATGGAAATGGGGGGCACTACTTTTCGTGCAAAAAAACTCTTGAAGTGTCACTTTTTCACACTCCTCTGTAATTTATCTCCAGTCCCAATTCGTGTCATGTTCTAAATTGATATTTTGTCAGTCTTTTCATGTCACGATGATGGAGAGACATTTTTGGCGGTCTCAGAATGTTACCAATACTCTCAGTACAGTTTAAGTTGCGTCAAGATTGAATTCGGTTGAAATTAATTGTGGTTGGTTCTTGGACAGTTAATGCCACGACGGTTACCCACCGGACTATTAACCCTATAGTGTAACAATCTGGCTTAGTATTTTATATTGGTTTAGTATTGCATATTGAATTATCATTATATATTGAGATGATACAACCCTGTTCCTTGCCCAAACAGGTGAGTGAGAAATGTCTGGGTGACATCTTTCAAATCTTTTTCGGTGAGCATTCTGATACCATAGCATGGCAGGGTTACACTGTTGTACAGAAGTTTATCGCTGAAAGGGTTGACATTATGTACATTGAATTGGTAGGCATTGACTAGCTTACTACAAACCCCCTTACCTGATGGCCCGATGGGGAATTCTTTTCATGGGGTCGAAATTGTAAACAAACTCCGTACGAGGTGAAGGGTCACCTTTAGATATAGTATTCCAAACGTCAAGACCGTCCATATCTGGATCTTGAAAACAAAGGAGAGATAAGATTAGATAAGATTACGATTATATAATGTAGCTTAACCCAGTCTGTTAATAAAAGTGGAGAAATAAAAAAAAACGACAAGCGGCAACGGCAAACGACAAACGGGTTACTACAAACACCCGCTCGTGTATTTTTGTTTCGCTCATTTAGTTTTTGCTTAGTCATCACAGTCAAAATTCGATTATAGAGGTAAAGAATAAAAATATATTAGACCACGGGTACACCTACCAATAAGTCAAGCAAATATACCTTTACAAAGTTATTTTTCTCTATTTTTCCTTTTTTTAAATGAAACTTTAATTTTAAAGACTCAGCAAAACGCAAATGGGAGAAACCCAAAATACATGAGGTGTTCAAAGTGACCTGTTTGATATTCTCTTGTTAGGATGGAGGCCTCTATAGCCTGTATACAGATGAGAGATTACAAAATAAGGGCTCGACACTAGTGAGGTTTTAGGATATTTTGAATTGAAATTTACAGGGAAATGCGTTAAACTACCACAAATTGGAAAAACTGGACCAATGCATATTTTTGGTAGCTTATCGTGTGTATGAAGGATCAGGATTAAGGGATACCAGGATACGTTGCTTCAAGGGTATGCTGCAATCCCTCGTTCTAGGGTTTATGATAAAACGATGCTCGTCTTCGGTTTAGCTTTGGTCAAGTACTCTACTACATTCGGCCAGGCACGTCTCTTTCACATCGTTATTTTTTGTTGCAGGAAGTAAACCTGAATGATTGAAGGTTGTCTCTAATGTGTTCATAGTATATAGTAATGACGTTGATGTACATACCGTCAGTCAGTGAGAAGTCATATCCACATTGATGTTGGATTATTGTACTTGGGCCTCAGCCCAAGTACATTTGTTTTCATTCCGTGGGAAAAAACTCTGTAAGGTATAACCATTTCTGGCTGAGACCAGGGAGGGCAAAATGTCTTGGCTTCATCTTTCTTGGCATAATAAATGGCGTAATGATGTTAACTGAATGGAAGTGCTGCTCTCAGCCAGTCTTGAATAAGTGAGATGTGAATATTAATGCTTCTCTATCTGAGGTTTTGCCACAAAATCTTCTGAATATAATCAAAATGTGCATCGAAATGCAACAATTAATGCACCCTCCGTTTCCTAGGCGATGGCACGACCCTTGCTACACCCACTGGACGAGCCAAAGTGGGAGGGGTAATTTCAGTTTGGTCGAACAAGAGGGCTCGAGACCAGAATTTAACATTTAAACTTGAAACATGTTTAATCGCTGACAAGATGTGGACTAGTGTTAATCACAGTAAAAGTGTGAAAAGGAAAGGTTTTATATCCCGGACACAATGAAAAACATTACGACTGGAAACTACACCCCCAGTTGAGAATAGTAATGCCCACAGCGATGGAAAACACTGATCCTTGAGCTGAGAAAAACCAGACCATCATTTCGAAATAGAGCTGCAGATTCGAGGAGCTCGTTCAAAATAGCTAGGTACACCCCATAAAGGCGTGGTTCGAGTTTAGAGGGCAAATTTCGCCTCCTTCATATAGAAATCGTACGTTTGTTTTTCCAGGAGAACACACCATTTGACACAAAATTTGCATGTAAAGGGGTCGCCAGTAAGCACGTGGTCAAATCTGGCATAAGAAACAATATGAAGTGTTGGGTAAAGCCAGTCCAAAATAAACTGATTTGAACTTTTGTGTTTTGTAATTTATACCACTGCAGTAACATTACCTTTTTTTGACAACATCACACAATGTAATACGTTTTGAAACTGAATACTCCGACGTATTCTGTGTCTCCTTTGCTAAAAATACGGTATGCCGATTACCATGTAAGGAGATGATGACGTCAAGACAGATTTTATAGTGCGTTTGGTCCTGGATGGTGCACGAAGTTTTGTCAAGGTAGCCTGTGTATTTATTTCCTAAATGGGAGAGATTAGGGTCGATCTAAACGAAGGCCGAAGAATGTTATGATACTCTAAGCGAGCTGAACTCTAACGCGAATGGTTGGATAATTTGGAGGATGTCTAGAATGATCTCGTCTCATTAAGATTATTTGGCGGTCAGTATTGAATTTCAACTGCGTCACAAGTTTGCGAAATGAGTATTCCGTCGAACGGTCAACGAACGATATTTTAGAAATCTGGAGACATGGCACATCGCATTTTTATTTTAGTATTTTATATTTTACAAAAGATTTAAGAAGCAATGATTTTGTCGAAAATTCTGAAAAAATATAGGAAGATTTGATCGCGAACACATTTTCACTTGGGGTCAACTAGCCCTGCGTACGATGCTGTGTGTTCCGCTACAGCTAATCGCCCCGCTCACCACAGCCCTGCAAAGACCCGTACGTAGGGTCGGTGACTTCAAATCCATTTTGGGACTTGACGTAAAAAGCCAAATTACTGCCGAAATTCAGCGTTCTTGGGCCAAGTCGTATCCCAGCCTACCTCAGCTACTCGATCGCTTCCAAAAATGCCAGTCTTTTATTCACTTCTCGTAAATAACCGTCGATGTCGGCAACTCTCTCGCTAGCCCTGCGTACGATGCTGTGTGTTAGCTGTAGCACATAGCATCGTACGCAGGGCTAGGGGTCAACATGGGGTCGCAGCCATGTTGCCTCAAAACTTATTTCTGTCTGCACTCAAAACTCAAAAATGTCGGATATGAACCTGAAAAATCGATGCAATTTTGTCAAACTTCGGCGAAATTTCAGCCTATAGACAAAATTTCATCTAGGTAAGGTAAATTTACTGAAATTTGATCGACAAATAATCCTGAGCTTGAACGTGACAGCTCGCCTTCTCCGGGAAGTCAAGCACCCATCTGCCCATACACAGTTGCCCAGGTTTATGAGATTGTTTTCAAGCCACGGCGGCAGACCGTACGGGGCTCTGGATATGAACCTACCGCCGGTGTAGCTGTAATAACTGTTGCGTTGTTTTTAGTGCCCACGGACGAAGTCCTGGGGAGTTATAGATTTGGTCATGTCAGTCCGTCCGTCCGTCCGTCCGTTCACGCAGATATCTCAAACATGCCCTGGTCAATTTCTTTCAAACTTTGCACAAGAATAGTACCCAACCCCATACAGATGCACGTCGATTTGTTTCACGATGCGATCGAATTTGGCCGTGTTAGAGGACTTTTTAGTTTACACCTCCATAGACTCCCATGTATAAGGCAGTTCTCCATAGACTCCCATGTATAAGGCCAAGAAAAATAAAAATTTAGTTTCTCATCGTATTCATATTGCCTAAAGGATGCAGTGACACAGTTTTTTGTCCCCACGGATAAAGTCAAGGGGGCTTATAGATTGGGTCATATCCGTCCGTGAGTCCATCAGTGAGTCCCTCCGTTCACGCAGATATCTCAGACATTTCAAAATATCATGTGACCTTGGTGGCCTTTGACCTCAAATATACATTATTGTCCATAACTCAGTAACCACAAGTGCTAAACCTTTCATATTTGGTATGATGGACACCTTATGACGCCACATATTGTACGCCATTAATTATGCGCATATCTAATTTTGAGCGAGCCAATAGAGCTAGAGGTCTGATTTTTGGTATATAGAAATAACTTAGCAATACAATTATTTTGACAAAATGTCACGTGACCTCAATGACCTTTGACCTCAAATATATATATTTGTCCACAACTCAGTAACCACAAGTGCTACACCCTTCATATTTGGTATGATGGGACACCTTATGACACCACATACTGTACCTCATTAATAATGCTTATATCTAATTCTGAGCAAGCCAATAGAGCTGGATGTCCGATTTTTGGTATACAGGGATAACTATAGGGTAGAAATCTAAATATGCCCATCTAAATATTAGACATCTACCATCGAGAACAAAGAAATTTGCTGTAATTTGAATATTTAAGGAGTTTAAGCAATTTCCACTATAAATAAAGAACCCCTGCCTCAAACTCCACAAAAGTTGCTAGACATATTTTGCCGTTGTCATGCCATTGCTTCGTTTAATAACCAGTTAATTAAATGCCTAATTGACAGGAGGAAATTCAAGACCATATTTGAATAGTAGTATGTATTGTTCACAACATTACTCTATCACGGCCCAAGTACTCATTGCCTTCAGCAATACTGCCTTGTTATCAATAAATTCACACACAGCCGTAAACGCTTTGTCGTAATTGTTACGTCTCATGATAACTTTTTACTTTAAATGTAATATCGAGGAGTAAGTGTGAATAATTCACACTTACATATACGGTTTAACTGTAAAAGGGACAGAAGCTGAATTTTTTATTTTATTTCCTAAGCTAAGCACAGGCCTTCAAAACATTACTAAATGAAAACAATCAAAGTCACTGGGATCGACGGTACAACATGCAATTTTCACATTGTCAATTATTAAATTCAATTTCATGTTCAAACATAGCGCATATGAAGCGTACAACAAGAAGTCTTACACAAAGAGCACAAAAATGAAGAAAAGTACATAAAAAAGATAGAGTCAATATCAATGACCTTTGTAAGGGACTGGTCAGTTTCTCGGCCTGGGGGGGGGGGGCGGTGGATTATTTTTGGCTGACGTCAAAAAGTGGCTGACCCCCCTATTCCAAATTTTGAAAACAGGGTGACCCCCCCTATTCCAAATTTCGAAACAGGGTGACCCCCCCCCCCCCCCCCGGCGCGCGACATAGGTAAAACAAGTCATCGTTGATGACACAGTCCCCACTTGTTAATGGGTACTTTGATTACAGGTCCTCAGAGAGGATAGAGTCCTCTTCATTAGGTCTGTGATAAAAATACTGTGATAAAAATACTTTTGAATAAATTCGCTTGATACATGTCTGAGTTCAGGACATGAAAAAATCATAACAAAATGGCCGCACAGCAGCTATATTGAATCGTATCACAAAACAAATTAACGTGCATATGTATGACCAATCGTATCACAAAACAAATTAACGTGCATATGTATGACATTGGTCAATCTCCTTTTACCAACTTTGAATAAAATCGCTTGATACATGTCTGAGTTATGGTTCTGGACATGAAAAAACGCAATAAAATGGCCACACGGCAGCCATATTGGATCGTATTACAAAACAAATCAATGTGCATGTGTATGACATAGGTCAATGTCCTTGTACCAAGTTTGAATAAAATCGGTTGAGATATGCCTGAGTTATGGCTCTGTACATGAAAAATCGTAACAAATGGCCGCACAGCGGCCATATTGGATCGTATCACAAACAAATTGATGTGCATAGCTATGACATTGGTCAATGTCCTTGTACCAACTTTGAATAAATTCTGTTGAAACATGCCTGAGTAATGGCTCTGTACATGAAAAAATCGTAATAAAATGGCCGCCTGGCGGCCATATTGGATCGTATCACAAAACAAATTGACGTGCATATGTATGACATAGGTCAATGTCCTTGTACCAACTTTGAATAAAATCGATTGAGATACGCCTGAGTTATGGCTCTGTACATGAAAAAAATCGTAACAAAATGGCCGCACGGCGGCCATATTGGATCGTATCACCAAAAAAATTGAAGTGCATATCTATGACATTGGTCAATGTCCTTGTATCAACTTTGAATAAAATCAGTTGAAACATGCCTGAGTTGTTGCTCTGTACATGAAAAAATCGTAATAAAATGGCCGCCTGGCAGCCATATTGGATCGTATCACGAAACAAATCGACGTGCATCTGTATGACATATGAAGTAATCCTTGTACCAAGTTGAATGAAATCGCATCAGGCATCTCTGAGATATCTGCGTGAACGGACGGACGCACGGACGGACGCACGGACGGACGGACGCACGCACGCACGGACATGACCAAACCTATAAGTCCCCTGGACGGTGTCCATGGGGACTAACAAAAGGTGGACACACACACATATATATATATATATATATATATATATATATAATATATATATATATATATATATATATATATATATATATATATATATATATATATATATATATATATATACATATATATATACGAGCAGGACGTAGATTGATGTCTTCATCGGACTGGCAGAGTGCTCAATAGTTGAACTAGAGCTATAGGTCCAGCTCCGGACTTTCATCTACATATATATATATATATATATATATATTATATTTTACATTTTACATATATTTATATTTTATATAGTCATTCTATGTTTTAATGACATTGTTGACATGTCAGTTGTAAGATAGGAATTTCAAAGTGTCAATCTTAAAGTCTGAATACAGTACATTTTGAATGAGCTGTATTTTGAATGAGCTGTGAATATATCACACTTTCTATGCTTAACCAGATGTCCTGAACTGTTGTACAGAAATGGATGTCAATCATTAATATCAAAGAGGAAAAAGCAGTGAATCAAAAACTTTGATGGGTGTTAAAACTTGCCAACCATCCAATTAAATCTCCTGAGGAGCCATAGAGAGCTTTTTTAGCCAAATTGATGTATACAGTGTCTGAGAGGACCTTTTCTTGTAACATTGAAACCATAAAAGCACAGCTAATAATGACAAAAACTGCTTTTTTTGACTGTTATTTTGTTCATAAAAAGCATCTTTCTACAGAAAACCTGTGAAACAAAGGAAAATAATTGCATCAATGAAGGAAAGATATCTTGTCATTTTTCTATCTCTAAAATAAGTCACTGTATCAAATATATATTATGAAATATTTGTGCATGTTGCTTTCTCATACTGAATTCTCATAGAGAGAACAGAAAAGTATCAGGAATTTGTCATCCTTTTCATATGAAATGCAGATTTCATAATGGTACACTTTCACTTAGCAAACATCAAGATATCTCTGATTTATTAAAGTATGGCGCCCGAAGGGCGCGCCGAAAAATATGAAACATCCTGATATCTCTGATATATATGCCTTGTATATTAAAGTCATGCACCTGAAAGGCATGCTGAAAAATGTCTGATATATTAAAGTATTGAGCTTGAAGAGCACGCTGAAAAATATTGAACATACAGATATCTCTGATGTATGTATGCTTGATATGTTAAAGTTAGGCGTGCTGAAAAATATGACTGATTAATAAAGTTACGCGCCCAAAGGGCGCGACGAAAAATACAACTGAATGATGAAATTTGTGGCTGACACTAGCATTTTAGGCAATGATGAGCCGGTGTCAAAATTCAAAAACACACTGACCCCCCCCCCCCTATTGGGCATTTCAAAAACATGGTGACCCCCCCCCCCTATCACCAAAGTTCAAAAACAGGTGACCCCCCCATGAATCCACCGGCCCCCCCCCCCAGGCTGAAGAAACTGACCAGTCCCTAAAGTCTAAACGATGACGATACAACGCCACTTTTTAAGTGTCGCATCCTGGTACATACGACGACCAGCAAACGATATTATAAAAATGCGCGTCGTACAGAAACGATCCATCTTTGACCAACAGTGGCCAGTTGTCAATATTATCGACATAGTGATTTTCCCAGTAAGTTCCCGTAGACAATCGCCGCCGTAAAGATAGGTTTCATGAGGGGTTATATGTGCAGTAACAAAGAAAGTACACACGTTGTCACGGAGAGTACTACTTATATAACACATACCTAAACTGTCCCATTAACACGATTGCTTACCTGTTTCACCGCCAACCAAGTTGACTAATGTAGGATACCAGTCTACGATGTGAATTAACCTAGAAGATAAATGAAGTCAATGTTCTCATGATATTAAACTTTACAATGTATTGTCTACAGACCACAAACGTGTTGATAAAACCCACGCTTGTAGAAGAACGTACACTGTTCGATGAATAATTATAGTTGGCACAGTACGACGCAACACAATCATAATCGTTATAATTTTAAATTGTTAGAAGTTGTTCACCAAACATACTGCACACTTGACCACCAAACCCGATCATTACATTCTTTCTACATTTTGAGGTCGCTTTGTCTGTAGAATTATCAGGATCGTTTTATGAAAAACTTCTCGTTTGAGAGGCTGAAATAAGCTCTACAAATAGGCCCCATCGTATATTCTATTTCCCCGATAAAATTGAGTCAAACGAGAAAGGACCAAGTGTGTGTATTAAGTATGTGTAGGACTCTCAAACTTTCACAATTCTTTTCTGATATACCACTTGTGGAGGCTCATTTTAAAGCTCTTGGTGTAAGAAAACTTTTCACCTTACCGTCTTAGTTTTTCAAAATTGATAAGTTTGTTTTTCTCCATAGATTTAACACAGGTAGCGGTAGTGGTAAATCTTATGTAATTTGTTTCTCTAGTGCCAAAATTTGCACGTTAACCCCCGATATTAATTCTTTCGAGGTGCACGTTAGCGTCGAAAGAAAAAGACTTACACTTTTAATCAAACTATCCTCAAGGAATCCTTTCAATCTCTTTTAAAATCACGAATAAAAATTGGGATCACCGTGCAAATTTTGGTAATAGAGAAACAAATTACCCAAGATTTACCGATATTTGAAATTCGCAATGACCGCATCACCCCCGTGTTAACTCTATGGAGAAAAATAAAATTTTCGATTTTCGAAAAACTAAGAAAGTTTTCTTACCCCAAGATTTTAAAATGAACCCCCACAATGGTAGATCAGAAAAGAATTGTAAAAGTTTGAGAGTCCGAATATCTGTCCCCGAGGCGCATTTTTCCTTAAACAAAGACGATTAAACAAAAACATAAAGAACAGTAGCAGTGGTATGTGATGTAATCACTCAAGACTGTTGTTTTCATTAAAGTGGCACTCCCATTTGGTAACGTTTTTAAAACACATTTTTTAGTGCCAACGGTCGATATTTGACGTGGAAACTGCGCGCGGATCGCGAGATATCGATAAAGACATGTCTTCAAAAAAGTAAAAGTTTGAATTCCGGTGGCCCACCTAAATTCAGCTTCCGAACATCGAACGTTCGGCACTGGGGCCATTGTCAACTAAGCTATGGAGTACGAGTCTACACTGACGCTGCTGTACGCCACAGTACCACTTGCCTCGGTGATCGGTCATGCCCCGTGGGAGAAAGCTGAGTCTTACTGACTTGGTGATAAAACGAAAAACAATTTTTGCTGATTCCACCAGAATTCGCATAGGTGACTAGCCCAGTTACGTGCGGTTGATACATAGCGGCCACCGCGTGGTATGCATAGACGCATACCACGCGCGCGGCGAACCACACGTACTGTGTGGCAGACGACAAAATGTAGTCATCGGAGGCGGCTAATATTTAACACGTAAAAACTTATGTTTATGTGGTATTGGTTAAAAATATAATACAACTGATTTAGAATAATGACAACGACAAAGCTAAGAAGAAGTTTTCAAAAAATGACCTGTGGTAAAGGCATAATGCTGTATATAAAGTCTTCGCAGTGGGAGGTAAAATTGCGTGGTTCGAACTTATTATGGACTCCCTAGAATATCGTCAATCAGCACAACAACAAACCTTCGGTGGGTTTCGCGTCATAATCAGAAACGATCGTAAAACTTCGGGATGTGAAAAATACGCTCGGGAAATGACATGTTTTTATCGATATCTCGCGATCCGCGCGCAGTCGCCACGTCAAATATCGACCGTTGGCATTAAAAAAATGTGTTTTAAAAATGTAATGTTGAAAGGCAAACTCCAAATTCAATCCAATATCCTAATTTCTATTTAAGTTTAGGCGTCAACTACCGCAGGGAAGATATTAAAATCCCCGTAGAACCGTGCCACTCCCACAAATCAATATGCATTTCCGCCATTTAATTCTTGCTGAATCATTGGAAGGTAAATTTCGTTTAAAAGGAAAATTAATCTAATTAGTTTTGCAATGTTAACTGCAAATCGAAATTAAACAATAGAAATTGGCACCACGTGACCAACTTAGGGAGACTCCATATTTTACTGAGGTGTCGGCGGAAATCAGGGGGTTTACTTTTACGACACGCATGTAGTCAGGCATTACAAAACGTTGTTCGGCGGGGGACTTATTCAACATAAGGTTTTTGTGGAGCTATGGCAATAACAACAAAATTGAACGAAACGTAAAAACAACTATGTAGTTTTAAAAGATAGGAAATGAGTACATGAATATAAATGCAGCAGTTGTCTGTAAAACTGTGGCAGTTTACGAACTTTCCGTAAATAGAGCTACAGTTTTGAAACTAACACGAACACTGAGCAAAACGGTATATTCACTTCTGGATATGACATTTTAGCTTACGATTAATCGTTTGATTCTGACTAGTTACTTTGAATGTCAAGTTCGTGGATGCCAAAACCCTCTACAGGGAGTAGTAAACTTGACACTAAAAGTGACCCCCAGAAGCCAATGATTAATTTTGGGCAAACTGTCATAACTAGAAACGTGTATAATCCGCGTAAAATTAATCATTTGATTTTTTAGTGTCAAGTTCACTACCCCCGTAAAGGGAGTTGACATCCTTAAATTTGACACTCAACGTAACTCGTCAGAATCAAACGATTGAAATGTAGAAAAAAAGTGTCACAACTACGGATGTATATACCAGTTAACTGTTCTCGTTCGTTTTAAAACTGTTGTTACATTCATCGAATGTTCGTAAACTGCTACAGTTGTATTGATGTAGACACCCGCTGCAGTTATTATTGCATGGACATCCATGACAGTTGTACAATACAGAGACTGTAAACTATTAAGGATATACTCATATCGAATGTACATCGATTCATGATTGTGTATTACGTATCATTCAATTTCGTTGGTGTAACCATAGTTAAACAAACAGCTTTTGTAAAATGCAATTCCCCAAACTGTCTTAATTTCAGACCTCCGAACAGTGTTGTAAAACTAAACCCCCTGCTATCTGCCGACCCCCCGTCGTCAAAAATGAAAGTTCCCTAAGTTGGAATCACGTGGTGCTAATTTCTAATTTCTAATTTCGATTTGCTGTTAACATTGCACAACTAGGGGTTTGTCAGTAACGTCGCTATTCGTACCCGGGAAAACCAACTACAATTTAGCATTTTACCCCATTCGTAATTTCTATTTGCATTTATTGGTTAAAAATACGGTTGGCCGATAAAGATACCGCGCTGAACGTGTTATTCTTAATTCAGGAATAGAATGCTAAAAAAGCAAATTCAAAATTTGGTCCAGTTTTAATATAAATGGTCATGTGAACCGGTGAAATAATGAAATTTGCCCATATTTCGACTTCCATTTCTGGATTTCAGGGTGAAAAAATGGTTGGCCGAATATTGTCACGGATTCCACGGATTAAATTACCCGATGTTTACCGATATTGAAATTGAAAATGGTCGCAATCCATGTTTTATATCAAAAGGGGAAAATTACAATTCCCTTTTACCGAAAAACTAAATGAAAACTTTACTTACTCCGACAGCTTCAAAATCAATGCCCACGAGTGGTAAACCAAAATAGAATTGTAGAAGTTTGAGAGAACTAATATCTGTTCCCGGGGCGGATTTCTTAATTCACTGATAACTGTGTTCGCCTTTAGCAGTGTTAATGTGATTTGCGCTGTTTTAGTAAGACTCTAACAACTGCTTGAGCAGTTTAGGCCGCTACAAGTCAGTTCAGCTCCAACGTTTCAACCGTAAAGGTCATACTGTATGGAGTTCGCGGTTCGAAGGGTAAAAGCCTTGTCACACCTTCGCGCGAGGGCTACGCTTAAGCTTCAAACGCGTCGTATCGCTTTTTGGGAAAACGTTGAAAATGACATGGTTTAATTATTGTAAACAACAATAAGAAATGGTGAAAATTCTCTGTTGTTGCGACCCTAAGTAAATTTTACTTGCTCGCAATATTCAGCTCTATATAGTAGAAGACATAGGGTGTTCATTTGAACTGTTAAACAATAGGGATAATGAGTGTGTTAAATCATTGCATCTGTAAATTACTGTAACATACACTGTTTGTAAACCTACTGGTCATTTTCGTAACCTGTTTTCTCCAACATTTTACCATGAACAAGGGTAACAACCCTAGTACCGCCTTCCCACAGTGTCTGTTTAGAACCACGTAGAGGCCAGTTACTGCCATACGAGTCGAAGTTCGCCGATCCACCATTCTGAAATACAAAATGAACACTAAGGCTGCGTTCACAAAAAACCGTTGGGTGGGCTGCTGAAGGAATTCGAGGGGGATTCGAAAAGTTTGGGTGTAGTAGGCCTAGAGGGGGTCTTGAAAGTTTTGCTCTGTCTTTAGGGGGACCTGAAAATGTTTTGGTGCCCTTTTACTTGTTACATTTTCAGATTCCAAAGTTTGGTCGGTAATTCAATGAAAAATCAATAGCATTTTAATGTCATTAAATTGTTCTTATGTTAGTAACAAAATAAAACAAAATCTAGAACCAATTTGTCACATTTCATGACTTTATCTCGAAAAAATCTAAACATGTATGATTTTTCGTAAAGAATCAAGTGGGTATAGTAACAGGGCAGAAACTGCAACTGTTGATTATTTTTCAATATTTATAAGCAATATATCAAATACAGTTTCTTGCTGTCTCCCTTCAGTATTCTGAAACACACAAAATGGCCTGTATATATAAATATTGGGTGATGATTGAATTAGAGTCAAGACTGCAAGTCATTAGTCAGTGATACAAATGCATGGTACACATACACAGGCTGTACTGAGAAGCTGAATACCGGGCAGTTCAACATGCTGTGGGGAGTAGAACAAGAAAGCAGTTGTATAAACATGTCAAAAACATTGTAATCAAAGTTAATACAGCTACTGCCCTGCTACTGCAGTGTCACTGTCACTGCATATCGGCAGTGACAGCTCTGACTCTGATGTAGTTGAAGAGGTGATTGGGTAAAACAACGCTCATGACAGTGAAACATACTTGTACACAAGATCCGACCAGAGAGCAACACATGGAAGACCAGGAGATTTGAAAGTTGTCAAGGATTTTTGAATTCTGGCATATGAGAATAATCAAATATTTAAGAAAAATGAGAGGGTCACCGTGCTTAATTTTCTAAATTTTCAGATTCCCATCGTAAAATAGCAGAAAAGTAAAACTTTGAACAGTAAAGACTAATTTAAATGAAACAGTGTGTGACTAAATGGAATGATTCATTTTTTTCCAAAATTTACCATTATTACACCAAAAACTTCAGACTTAGATTAGGGGCCGTCGATAATAAAAGCTGACGCACAAGAAACGTAATTCCTTCATTTTACTTGAAACCCCCCCCCCCCCGCCTCAAAATGAAAGTTCTTATGCGAAATCAACTTTGTATTATGATGCCGTTTCTGACAAACCCACACGCACCTCTCCGATCCGCACGCCCATGAAAAAATACCGGAAGGGCACATTAATTGATAAATCTCCACTTTACGCGTTTCACTTTTTCAGACAGAACATTTTAATGTATTTTGCACGTAGGAAAATGTTTCACATACATGTTTCAAGTTGAAAAAGCATACAGGTTTTTATTTCACATTCATGTCTTTTCGTTGTCTTTTCTGTCTCCGTATTTTGTGGTCGTTCTGTTCTCGATGAACGCAAAGGTAGTTTTGCGTTCTCGCTGCAAAGTCGCACTTCGAAAACAATAGAAAATCCTTATGCGATTTTGACGCACACAAAACGAAATGAGCTTTTACCCCCTCCCCCCTAAACGAAAGAATTACGTTTGTCGTGCGTCAGCTTTTATTATCGACGGTCCCTTATAACGTTCATTTGAAGGAATATTTAAATCTTCCAGTGTTGTCAATTTTGAGTAGCACCTAAGTCATATATGTCTTGTACTTTGAAAAAAAATGGTTGGTCACTGTGCTCAGTTTTTCATAATTTGGAAAAATGTAGCCAGGAATTCACAATTTGTACACTCTCTCATGGTCGTCATTTTGTGCGCTCTTCAACAGGTGCCATTGACCTGGCCAGAGTTGGATTAACTCAAGTCGGCTTTGACTGATAAATCAAAAAGTCCACCGATGCGTTAAAGATATGAATGAATTTAAGAATTTGTCTTAGGAGTTTAGCTCTACAAAGTGCCAATAACAGGTAGCGTTGAACATCTGCGAGCAGAACTGCCCAATGTACGTTTATTAAGCTTATACCTTTGCTTGTAAACCTTATGAATATGCGGCTATATGATAATTGGGGGACTTGAAAAACTTCATCATATAGACGGGTGGGAGACTTGAAAATGTTTTGGGGTTGAGGGGAGACTTGAAAAAAAAAATTCAATCGCTTTCCCTCCAGCCCCCCTCCCCCGTTGTTTGTGAATTCAGCCTAAGATACACGAATCAATTAAAGGTGTCGGGTGTTCACCGACGGACCATACGTTAATGCATTGGCGCCAATATTTTGACTATACCGTATACTGTTATACTCTCTTTCATTTTTTTTTGTTCCCTGTTTCTGTCTGTCGGTAAAACCTTTTTTCGTCAATATTGTTATAATCCCTTCGAACTCAACGACATCGGCTGGGTGGCAGTGTCATTATGTCGGTCTCTGTAATGAGAATTTCGTCAACGCTCTTTTGTCTTTCTACGTGTGTTACATGAGACTTCCTACTGTTGCCCCTCTTCTGTTTGTCAAACTGCCTATCTGTCCACCATTAGTCTCTTACTTTGAAATGACATTGACACTTACGTCTGACATAAATATGAGTAACGTGTCCTCCCAGAATCCGTATTCCTTGAAAGCTTCAACCACCGCAGCGACTGCGTCGTCCATGGCTGTAACCATGGCTGAAACGATATTAATAATACAACAGCAAATGACTTTAAGTGTCATTGCCCTAAAGAGTCGCAAAAAGTTTTCAATAATATATCTGCCTGTAACAGATAGATGTTTCATAATATTACCAATTTGCTTCTATGTGATGTAAAGTCACAGCGATTTATAATTAGATGAATGGGCACATACATGGACGAAAAAACAACCAGACGGATCTACAGACAGACAAACAGGCAGACATATTGACAGACTGACAGATAGACAAACAAACAACAAAAAGACAGGTAGATGGATGGACGAACAGAGGACAGTCATGGATAGATAGACAAATCTAAATAGATTGGCAGACCTAGATCAATAGACCAAGAGACTGGCAGAAGCAGAAGAAGGCGTCGAAGCTGTCGAAGGCGTCATTATGAGTGTATCTTCCTAAACCTACCTAGCTTAATTCTTCGTCCTGTATGGTTGATGTGCAAATACATGTCAAGATATTTCTGCGGTGCCTAATTAAAAGAGTAAAAATGTAAACAAAGAATGCGTGACGTTAAGCTCTCTCATGAGTCGGTATTGATGATTAAAATAGTCAAATCAAAATATGTAATACGTATACTTGAGAATTGCAATCTCGACCTTCGTTAAAGCATCCCCTCGTCTGAACCCGAACTCGGTGGAAACACAATGCGTTTCGATTTTGGCGGGTATTTTGCTTTTGCTGCTTTTCACAGACCTGGCTGTACGCTTAAATTTCGCCATTACATTCTTACGTATCCCAAGCAAAATACTTTACGTCAACCAACTTAAAGCAAATGTCAGTCAGACCATAGAAATAGCATAGTGTATGCTACCTCCATGTGTATGTGTTACCTCTTTTGTCGATTGATTTCAAGAACACGAAAAAACACGGAACGTTCACCAGTCCAAGTAACTTTCTGGGAATGACACCTTGTGCTGAATTTGACACCCTACCTGAATTGGTCCGTGTACACTTTGCAATGCAAAATACATAAACATGGGAGTCTTCTTGTCATGATTCTTCACATACTCGATGACCTTGTTGCTAAATAAATACTGTGGTTAAAAATACACAGAATTAAAGTTGTGCATAAGAGATAATATCACACCAATGAGACAAAATGTTATGAATGACCTGATTGTAAGTTCTTGCGACGACTCCCGCTCGCTGTAATGGCGACGATGTGAGATAAAAGAACGTTAAACAAAGTTTCTTTACATGGTTTACATAATGAGAGAGAGAGAGAGAGAGAGAGAGAGAGAGAGAGAGAGAGAGAGAGAGAGAGAGAGAGAGAGAGAGAGAGAGAGAGGGGAACAGACTGAGAAAACAGGGACTACAACTGAATTTGAAATCAGTTCGGGTTTCATTTTGATTTACTTAATTTCGTCAAATGGTTATTCAATTAATCAATCAATCAATCAATCAGTAACAAAATTCAATCAATAAAGCATGCAAAAGAAGAGCGAAACGACAAAACGACAGAGCACGACGATAAAGACAGCCATTGCATTGAGCTGTATTTTAATGCAACTATTTCAAGGCTTTTTATGGAACTCTTCATAAACCGCCGATATGACAGTGACAGTGTGTTATTACCCTTTATTTATAGACCAACCTTTGTATTTCCCAATCAACTAAATGCACGGACTCGTCGAGCTAAAATAGAATGTACCACTGCAAGCTAAAATAAATGAATTACTGGTCGTCTACTTGTGACGTGGCAATCTTTCATGAAAATGTTGGATGGATCGCAAACTTAACCACATGTTATCGAAATACTAGCATCTAATGGCAAGTTAAAGGCATGAAAATCATAAAAAAGAAATGTGTGACGTCACGTTCACTGTTCCCCGACAGCTGACAGAGAAGATTAAACGTTAATCGATCAACCAAACACGGCTGTGCCATAGACCAAGTTACTACATACATTACGAAAATAGAAAGAAAAAATTATCGTCGATGGTTCTGTCTCTGCTGGATTAACTTTTTTGTGGAGCTGATGATCCATGTTTTGATTTGTAGCACCTGTCTTCTTTAATTGGTGCAATTACAAATTGATTTGCATTGTGTACATTATAGTACATTGGTATACTGATTCTTTCTGACCCAAGTAATGTGGCTTTTTATGATTAATGTTATGATGGCTCATCTCAGACCCGCTGAACGATTCCCTCCTGTGATCGCTTTCAATATACCACGGCATGATTGATCGTGACCGGCGGAGCAAAACTGACCGCACTGTTCATCTCATCCACAGCACAGTCGTGACTGTGATCCACAAACTCTACGAACCTTTCAAGGTAACAATCTCAATCTCAACAATCTCAATCGTCTTACAACATTACTTTCGAGTCCATTTGCGGCTAAATTTGGAGCACTGCTGGGGCGGAAACCGAAACGCACTGTTGACTAGACGTCGTCAAGGGACGAAAGAAGTGTACCCGGTTGGCCTTTGTCAGCTTGTACGCAACATATTCTGAGCTTAACGAATATGACAGTAAAAACTACCGTATCCTTTTGTAATGTTGTCTGTTATGTTAGCTTATAGATCATATATTTGTATTCAAATAAAACTGTCTGGATTAGGATTTCCTGCGAAAGAGGATTCTCATCTAAGCTGATACCTGCTTCAACACGATGTCAAGATTGATTTGCATTCATTATTCATTGCCACTCCCGGACCCTGGGATTGCAAACGATGGTTTTAATGCCAAGATTGATTGAATTGATCGGTACGACTAGCACATAGGCGCTAGTCGTATAATAAAAAATATGTCCGCAAACGGCATATTGCATCACTTAGAAACACTAATCGTATGCCATCCATATCGTCCGAATACCAACTTCAAATGAGATATGTTGAGACATGGGGGCGCAACATGAAAATATCGTAACAAAATCGTCACTTGATGACCATATTTAATCGTATCGTAAAATACATGTAAGTTGACGTGCATATAAATCTCATAGTACAGATACTCTGTCCTTGTACCAAGATTGAATGAAGTAGGTTTAGGCATGTCTGAGTAATGGCTTTGAACGGACAGATTGAAGGCGCACATAACACCGTCCGTGGATGGGCTGATAAAGTGAAAAAATAAACGAAAACAGACTGAAAGGAATCAATTAAAACTTCAAACCGCTTTAAGGGTCAAACTTTGAAAGCAATATAAATACTATAAGTAAATTCTGTACGTGTAATATGCTGAAAGAACTTGATACTGAAGCCAACAACCAAAAGTACGGCAACCGGTCAGACACTACCAAAATATTTTGCAGAAATGTCTCCAGAAAATGTTTTGCCATTTCAAGCAGTGTTTCAGATAAAAATAAATACAAAAAGCGACTTTGAGTTCTGAGGAATAATTCTTTACTTTGACCACTTTAACCACTTACTGAACTATAAAACAAATATCTGATATTACATACCGTTGAATACACACCATCTTGACTTCTATCAGGCGTGAAATCTTCTCTTAAGTCTAAATATCCGTGTTCTTGAAATATGAACAATAAAGAATTATTAATCCATTAAGGTTTGATCTTGTCAACAGTAAAATGCTACATATATAAACCCTGAATATAATGACGATGACAGCAAGATCTGTGGTGATGCTTGTCACTGTAATGACGATGAAAGCAAGGTTTGTGGTGATGCTTATCACTGCCATGACGATGACAGCAAGGTCTGTGGTGATGCTTATCACTGCCATGACGATGACAGCAAGGTCTGTGGTGATGCTTATCACTTCCATGACGATGACAGCAAGGTCTGTGGTGATGCTTATCACTGCCATGACGATGACAGCAAGGTCTGTGGTGATGCTTATCATTGCCATGACGATGACAGCAAGGTCTGTGGTGATGTTTATCACTGCCATGACGATGACAGCAAGGTCTGTGGTGATGCTTATCACTGCCATGACGATGACAGCAAGGTCTGTGGTGATGCTTATCACTGCCATGACGATGACAGCAAGGTCTTTGGTAATGCTTATCACTGCCATGACGTTGACAGCAAGGTCTGTGGTGATGCTTATCACTGCCATGACGATGACAACAAGGTCTGTGGTGATGTTTATCACTGCCATGACGATGACAACAAGGTCTGTGGTGATGCTTATCACTGCCATGACGATGACAACAAGGTCTGTGGTGATGCTTATCACTGCCATGACGATGACAGCAAGGTCTGTGGTGATGCTTATCACTGCCATGACGATGACAACAAGGTCTGTGGTGATGCTTATCACTGCCATGACGATGACAACAAGGTCTGTGGTGATGCTTATCATTGCCATGTCGATGACAGCAAAGTCTGTGGTGATGTTTATCACTGCCATGACGATGACAGCAAGGTCTGTGGTGATGCTTGTCACTGTCATGACGATGACAGCAAGGTCTGTGGTGATGCTTATCACTGCCATGACGATGACAGCAAGGTCTGTGGTGATACTTGTCACTGCCATGTCGATGACAGCAAGGTCTGTGGCAGTGCTTATCACTGTCATGACGATGACAGTAAGGTGTGTGGTGATACTTGTCACTACCATGTCGATGACAGCAAGGTCTGTGGTGATGCTTTCACTGTCATGACGATGACAGCAAGGTCTGTGGTGATGCTTATTACTGCCATGACGATGACAGCAAGGTCTGTGATGATACTTGTCACTGCCATGTCGATGACAGCAAGGTCTGTGGCAGTGCTTATCACTGTCATGACGATGACAGTAAGGTGTGTGGTGATATTTGTCACTGCCATGTCGATGACAGCAAGGTGTGTGGTAGTGCTTTCACTGTCATGACGATGACACCAAGGTCTGTGGTGATGCTTATTACTGCCATGACGTTGACAGTAAGGTGTTTGGTGATACTTGTCACTTCTGTGACGACGTCGATGCTGAGTATGAACAATTTCATTATTATTTGTCATTGGTGGCGATGACTGCAATATAATTGTGACTGTGCTTTGCATTAAAAGTTGTGGTTGTGACAATGAAAACATCACTATATCGATTAGTATTTGACAGTCTCCGAAACAAATCTTACCAAGTGTGTGCCTGAAATAGTCTTCGTATGCGCTGTAGAAACCATAGAAGTGATCAAAACCCCGCCTGTTTGGCGTGTAAGCTTCCTTGCAGGAACCAAGGTGCCATCTGGAGAACGATAGGAGTCAACAGTGGGTCAAGGGTGGACCATCAGACTGTGGGGGTGTCAATGGTGGACCATCAGACTGTGGGGGTGTCAAGGGTGGACCATCAGACTGTGGGGGTGTCAATGGTGGACCATCAGACTGTGGGAGGAAGGGATCGTTCAGAAGGGAAAAGAAAAATCAACCCTGTGCTTAGGAAATGATTAAACGGCTTTTTGCCAGCCAGGCTACTACGAAAATATTTGCATGGAGAAAACACAGAATTGTGCGGGTATGCATGCCTTGCCTATTCCGATAATACTTCAGATCTTCGAAGACGAAGACATTTGCATGTGCCATGTTTTGCTCTGTACATCTGTCATTGCAAGATCCAATAGAGTATTCTTATGTCAACTGATACATGTTGAAAATCAACGTCCAAAGCAGATGGTACTTTCAGAGAACGCAGTATGTATATCCTTTATTGGAACTGTACGGCCGCAATCAATTTCCGTTCGAATGGACAATAAATAGTTTCATTCAAAATTATTATCAATATAATCTTAGTATTCTCGCTTACGAAATCATTTCCCGAAGATACATTATCTATGTATTTCGAAGAGTTAAAAAAGCTGCAGAATTCATGTCATTCGTTTAAAAGTTCGTTCGAATTGATCATCTTCTGACATATTTGAGATAAAGCTTGCTCGACATTTGAATGGCAAGGTTTAGATCCGAATAAATTGCTTAAATACTATAAGTGCAAATAACGTTTGACAATAAAGTCGTTGGTGGTAATCAAAAATGTCTGAAGGACAGTGTAGTCTCTTGAAAGGCACACATAGTTGTGAAATGGGTGAGTAGTTAGCATGGGCCTACCTATGAGAGCATTTATAATTTTGCAATATTATGTCCAACAGAGGCTGCTGAGTATTAGAAGTGCATATATATGTGTACTACAAACATGATAGAAATGGTCGCCATAATGATAAATACAAACTATCAAAAACGTCTGTGATAACTTTTCTTGTCAGGGGCGTAGGAAGCACTTCACGGTTGGGGGGGGGGGGGCAAAGGTAACCTATATTCTGGTGATGAATGAATTACGATCTAAAATTTGCATATATGAATAAATTAAAATATTAAATCATACACGAATAAATTAAAATAATTAAAACAGGCCAAAATCAATCTAAATAGTAAAAAATGTAATGAAAGCACCACTACTTTCACATACGGCAATGTCTCAATATTTGTTTTTTCATGTATTAGGCCGGTAGGCCTAAAGAAAATTCTTTGTTTGCTGTCCTTGGATTTTTGAAAAACCTACAAGCCAGCCAGCAAAAAAAAAACCAAACAAACACACAACATAGATCAATCGCATAAACTTTAACTTTCCCATCGGTTTATGGGTCACAAGTATGAAAATCATCTGTTACATTTACAATGCAGTGTTTCTGATGCTCTTCATTAAGCACGTTGAAAGCAATGCTTGGAAACAAAGGTTATATTTGTATAAGTACAACAAGCATACTTAGAGTTAGGTGACTGTGAGTCTGAACAAAAATTCCATAATAAACAATGGCAATAAACACTATACCAGTACATAGGCCCTAGTGTACCACATGTACAGTGTGATAGTAATCAACTGGTTGTGTTACGCAGATCTATAGTTTGTCTCTGACGGAGGTTTATGCACTAGGTAGTCATAGGCAAGAGTAAAACTATTAAAATAACAAGATCTCAATTATGAATACAAAGCATATTTGCGACAAATGTAAAAGATGAAAATTACGTATTACGACGATGTTTACGAAGTTTTGAAGAAAACAAAATATATTTGAATCAACACCTAATGAAGGAACATAAGAACTTCACCGTTTACGCAATGGCTTCAATTTTGCAACGTGTCTAAGTGACATTTGTATATTAATTATGACATGTACATTTAAGATCGAGATCTGTATTGATGTTTACGATTGGACGTATATTTCCATCTTTAATTCATATCTATCATATGATCCAAACCAAGCCTTAAACATAACGTTTAAAATCCCATTCTAAAATAATACGGGAAAGGGAATACAAAGGACAAGAGAGAAAAATACAACAAACAGGGCAGGAGGACAGACAATTGGAGAAGCGTATCTTGGGCGATGGCAGCTGTCAAGCTTGTCTACCGAGAAATAAAGTCTATGTAGTGTTATTGTCGTACCTCGCGGTCTGGGGAGTGTACTCACTGCTGAGAGGTACTTTGAGATCTTTGACAGAGTAGAGACTCACAGAGTGGTTATCAATAAGCCAAAGAAAATTTAGTCTATAACAGTAGTACCAACGAACTCTGAACATCTCGTGTAGTCAATCGAAGATTACCAGCACCTCTCAGCAAGCTAAGACGAGTCCATGAGTAAAAGCAGGCCAAGATGAGGTAATGAGATAATAGGAGAAAAACGAGTAGTAACAGTTGTTTTGACAACTGTACACTATGTATTTCAACATGTTGGGGTAAGCTTAGAACAAAAAGGTGTTCTTGCAAAACCTGAAAATTCCAAATATAAAACTGCAAAAGTTACTGAGTATAACAAAGTATGTAGTTGTCACTCAGAAAACAAATGCTAAACATCTTGGTAAAAGGTGAAACTACTATCCCTTCCATAAAATTACAATTTTTACAGTAAGAAGAGTGGTAGCTGAAAAAATCATAACAGCCTCGAGTACAAATCCTCCTTTTTAAGTGTCAAATAAATACTAGTCCTGATCACTGTTTCTGTTGAGTTAAATGCTCCATTAACGTGAAAGGCTATTTATTCCGAATTTTGTGTATCAACTATTTTTTTAGCCGAATTCCAATAGCGCTGATCGCGATGTCAGGTTTGTTACTAAATATAGCTGCACGCGCGACTTCAGACACCGCTGCCTGAAATTCGGACAATTTTTTTCATGCGCGGTCGTATTGTGCAGCTCAGTTGTAGTCTGAACCATAAATTCATAGTTTTTAAGTGTGAGTTTTTGTATTCATTATAACACTAGCAGGTTTTGATATCATCGTTCTTGCCGAAAATGCGGACTAATAGTTATTTTTGCATATTAATGACAGAAAACTGACGCTATTGCATACTAAAATGCTAAATATTCTGCTTGTCAAGACAGCAATGCCGAATGGCCATTGCTATTTTGAAAACTGAATTCTAATCCGGACTTATAAAATGTCCAAATCGTTTTTTAGCAGAAAAAAATGTTCAAAGTAAGGGCAACTTCCACCGCGTACGAACTATTTGGAGCATTCAACAACGAACATTTCACCGGCGGTACCTGCTTGCCACGGTGCAGATCCAACATCGTGATCAATCGCGGATCGTGGAAAAGCTGATGGAAATTCAGTGCCGTTCCTTATTCGAAGCTAAATCTTGCACACATATCACTTTTAACCATCCTAATCTAAGTAAGTACTTTAAAATGAATTATCAAAGGTCTATAAACTCACAGATTTAGATAGTTTTGTATTGGAAAAAAATTATTCATAGTTTTCTCATAGACTACCATGTATAGTGCAGTGAAATTCTAAAATCCATTTTCTCGCACACGTATCCATTTGTAACCACCCTAGTCTAACTAAGTACATTGATATCAATAATTGAGAGTACATAAATACTCAGATTTACCTATTTTTGTATTGGAAAAGAATTATTCATAGTTTCCTCATAGACTCCTATGTACAGCGAATCTACATTTCGGTGAATTCCAAAATCCTATTTCTTGCCAACACATCCAGTTTGTTTCCACCCTAGTCTATCAAGTACATTAATATTAATAATCGAGAGTACATAAATACACAGATTTACCTATTTTTGTATTGGAAAAAAATTATTCATAGTTTCCTCATTGACTCCCATGTATCGTGGATGAACATTTTCAGTGAATTTCTAAAATCAGATTTCTTGTACACATAATACGCATCTTTAACCAATTTATTCTAATCGAGTACAATTGTGTTCATTATTCAACGTCTGTACATGCACAAGTATAGCAAGTTTTTCATTAGAAAAAATTATTCACAATTTTATCATAGACTCCCATGTGTAGTGGATGAACATTTTGGTGAAATTTTAAAATCAATTTTTTTGTCCACATACCGCTTATAACAAGCCTACTCCAATTTAGTACATTTATGTCAATTATAAAATATCTATAAGTGCATAGGTATCGTTTTGTATTTAAAAAATATTACATAGTTTTCTCATAGACTACCATGTATAGTGATTCAACATTATCAACAGCTGATTATCAATTAAATCCAAATATCAAAATTTTGTACACAAGCTTGCGCAAAAATATTACGATCCACCTGTAATTTCTGTCCAATCCCTTTGAGGGGTTATTTCAAAATTATTAATCGGAAGGGGAAACTAAACATTAACACCTTGTGAGTTTTTAAGGGAGTCATTTAAAAAAACTCTGAGATTTTTTTTTTGAATTCTATCGCCCCGAGGTGTTTGTGTGTGCAACTTTACTCAAGAAAAGTAGGGGGTGTCATCAAATTTTTGTCATCTTAAAAGGGGGGGGGGGCATCAATTTTTTGTGCTATGGGTAGGGGGGTTTCACTTATTTTGACTGATGCGCAGGAAGACTTTGACGGCCCACCCCCGGTCATAATAATTGAACTTTCCCTAACATTTCCTAACAAAACAGCAGCCAGACCAAAATAACGGGTCGTACCATTAAAAAATTGCAAATGTATGTATCCAATGGAGCAGTTTGAAGAAAAATATTTACAATAAACACAACATCATAGATGACGTTACCTCCTACTGGGTCAACTATTTGATTGAAATCTCTGGAGGTTTATTTGAGCGATGATTCTGAAAGAGACGGAACAACTTACTTTCCGACGATGTACGTTGCGTAGCCTTGTTCTTTCAGTTTCTCTGACAGCAAGGTTAAGTGCAAAGGCAAACCTGTCGGCCTGTTCTTCAACGGAATTTGATGCTGAGGACGAAATGGTTGGAATAATTTGTTACGTATTGTTGAAACCCAGTTCTCAAGAACAGTGATCCTGACACCAATGTAGACAATTTCTTTAAAGTTTTTGCTAAATTCCAATGTAACGTATTCTTGTACTAAGGAAACCTTTCAACAAGATAATGACATACATACATTACATCAATACATACATACATAACATACATACATACATACAACATACATACATACAGATATACATACATACATTACATACATACATTACCAGCTGTAAGTTAAGTGTTAAAGTATAGAAACACCAATTAAACGCCTTTTTGTAACACTTTTTGAACGCCTCTAGACGTTCAGAAATTTAACACTACGTGTTCAACCAACGTTCAATTTTTGAACACACGTGTGCAGATTTTGAACGCTACGTGTTCATCAGACATTATATTGAACGCCATGGGTCATATCTAACACGTTGCACAGGAAATGTGTTCAAAAAATTGAACGCTTTTACGCGTTCAAAGGGCTGTAACACTTTTTGAACGCATGGACGCCGTTCAACGATAAGTGTGTTAAAGGCTAGAACACATGATGCGCGCTTGTTGAACACCTTTAATTTGGGGCGTTCACGGGGTGTTCAAGCCTTGAAATAACATTACAGACCATTGATATCCAGTAAAATTATTTATTCTAAAAATACACGAAACATTTCTAGAATGAAATACAATAATTTACTGTAAAATGGGCTAATAAACATCGCAACTTTGTATGTAAAGTTTGTCAGAGGAAAAAAACCAACAGTGTTAACACCTTCCTATCAAAAACATAAGCAATAAAATCACCATATTGTGGATTACGTTTTATGTTCATACTTGTTTAAAATGTACAAAAATCATCTGAAAAAGCTCAAAATTTGGCATACTTATTGTGTTGAAAAGTGCATACCCCATTTTTGTAAGATGGTTTCTTAAAGACATTTCCTCTTGTATAGAAAATTGTAAATTTTGAAGAAAAAAGGAGTTAGTCAAGGCTTCTCTAGAGCACATGGTATATATGGTATATCCACACTAAAGTAAACACAACATGTTAAGTTGTCAAAGTGTCACAGTAAGGCACAACATGCAGAAAGTGGGGAAAGTGGGTCCTTGGCATGGTAAAACCTATTTCCTTGTCCAACAAAGTCCTTCATAAACAAAAAGGTTTGTTTGTTTGTAATATCTTTAAATAAACCCTGAAATAAATTGGTGACATTTCAAAATATACTTCTCAGAAATTTAAAACATATTCGTAAAGACCTTTCGAATTCTGGTGTACCCTGCTATTAATTTTTATACATTTTTTTTACCAAAAATGGTAAAAATCACCCTTAAACTGAAAAAAATGTACATTTCATCATAACTTGAATATATCACAATTCTGGTAATCCCTAATTCTTAAAAATGTGTGAAATGTCTTTAATGTCCTAAAAATACAAAGTTGCAAATTTCTGCATAATTTGAACAATCTGAAAAAGACTATCAGTAGAGATCTAAGCTTATGTCTTAAATATCAAAGCTAACCGATATTAGCAGTTTTGAAAAAGATTTTTTAAAGATATTTTTGACCAAAATGACAAAACTTGCCAGTAAATATAAAAAATTGAATATTTCATCACACCTAGCACAAATTTGACTAAGGTCATTTTTAGGGACATGTTTACCAAATTGAAGACGTGAGTAAAAGAGAAGAAGATTTTTCCAAAAAATAGCCAAATTTGCCTCAGAAATAAATTTGCATATTTCAGCATAATTTGAACATATCTGATGAGGGTAATCCCTTGGGACCTGTAATCCAAATATGAAAGGATTCGTACAGGCTGTTTTGAAGAAAAACCTCTGGATGTACAAATTTGAGGATAATGCTACACATCCACCTATTTAACTGACAGCAAAGCTAAAAACCAGTTGCTAAGTACAAGAGACGTGTTGAGCTACAATACAAAATAATCTACGGTTTGGTAGCAGGCTATGATCAACTAAATGTTTCAAGGGCATAAGCTTTCAAAGATCATAGCATGCTACCAAAGCTTAGATTAATTCAGAACAAAAATACAGAAATTTATCAAAATTCAGTTACTGACCCTTGGAAGTTTAAATGTACATTACAGATGAACTGAGGTTCTCACACTTGTTTCCAGACAGCTACCTGTACACTCATCTTCTTCATTATCTGTATCACCAGCTTCTGTGACAACTCTTCCATTTTCAGTTAAATCCAACTTTTTACATCCTGAAAAAATGCAACAATAGGTAATATGGCGAGATGAAACTTTAAATGAAAGACAAGGGACTGATTAGGTTAAGGAAAAGGGGAGACTTTCATATACAGTGCCTCTCTTCAATACTGTTACAAAATATTTGCTGCTTCTTGTCATCAACTGATTAAAATAAAAAGCCAAACTCTCATATGCTGAAACAATACAATGTATACTCTACGATGTTTACCTGATGTTTTACATGCGATTGTGTCTACTAAAAGACATGTGTTAGCTGTGATTACGCAGCAGCACTATGCAAGGCGTATCGATCGCGCTCAGGTCAAGGGTTATCGCTACAGTTGTGTTGCGATGACCCTTGACCCGAGTGAGATCGATCGATAGGCCATGGCCAAAAGTACCACTGCGTATTCACAGCCAGTTGTTGGTATACCAGCCACTGAAAGAAAAAAAAGGTTTCTTCACCTAGTTACTATTTCAAGGTACAATACAATTAATTTCAAAGGACGATAATATAGATGCTTCAAAAATCTAATAGCTTTCACTATTTTGGAGAGGAAACTTACCCTTTCTGGTCTTGCTTCCGCACGATCACGACTTCAGGGTGCGCTTACAAGAAAAATGTCGCAACTTCCGTTTGGATGCATCATGGGATGGGAAAAGACACCAAACTTGAACACCAAGTGTTTAGAAGTAGAACGCTTCTTGCACGCCGATGTTAAAATTAAAACGTTCATGGTGGTTTTCTGATTTTCTTTTCTAATTTTTAAACTTTCAACCCGTAATAAACGTGTGTAAATTATTTTGTATACTTCCTTTTTTAGAAAAAACATGCTTTAGGCGAGGAAAAAAAAAATATCTGTTCAACGGGCCCGACCGACCCATATTTGGACCACTCCACATTTTTCTTTTTTTTTTCCCAAAATCTTACGAATCTGAAGAAACGCGGAGATGTTATTCAGTGAACATCTGTCTGTAAGATGAATGACCTTCACATTTTCGATGACATTGACTTGAGTGAGATTGATACAGGCTATGATTTGAAGAGTAAAGGTGGAAGCGCATCACAAACATTTGGTCAAGGTGAAGAGCAGGGTTAATACGCCGTGGAAAATAACCATTACGCAACGTGTTCCGTATAGCTTAGACACTCTGTACTGTATTGTTTCACCGGCGTTTATTTCACGTCCGAGTGGTTGTACAGTCTATATTTTCTAGTGTTCCTATTTTCAGTGTTCCTTGAAAATTCTTTATTGTTCTTTGAGTCATCACTCGTTCCGATTTTCGTCATGGCTTTCTCCTATCGAATGTGTGGTTTTAAGCAGCAGTTCTCACTGCAGGACGACATGATTTGTGTTTCCGTTGTCGAGAATGCACAAGGAGTCAACCTTGTGACATTTGTTTGACTTGGACACAGACGAATGGTCTAATTTCGCTCCCTCGCTCGACGACATCAACCCGGACATCCCCGGGGCTGACCCGTCAGTTTCTGAGTCGCGAGTTTTGGTTGGAATGCACCGTGCTCATATGGCTGGTGACACCAACACAGAAATTAGCTCCGTTAGATTCAGGTGCCGCCAATGAGCAAAAAGGTGTTCGTGCTAAGTTTTTCAGCGGGCAGGCAGATTTCAAACTAATCAGCGGGCGGGGAGAAAATATCGATATTTACTGTGGGCGGGGAAGAAATTTCATTACTATTTCAGCGGGCGGGGAGAAAATTTTGACAGTGGGCACCGGAAAAATACGTAGAGGGAGGAGGAAAGCGGCGTGCTTAATAGAACCTAACTTAGAGGGGAGCAATGTTCCAAGGTATACTGCTAACTGCTTGCATGGTTTTGTGTTGATCTAGGTTGCATGGTGGGCATCTAGTTGGCAATGGGGAATTTCAGTAGTAGGGAGAGGGCAGCGGGGAGCTTGAATTGTTGTGGGGAGTGGGGAGCGGGCAGACTGTAGATACCGGAGGGCAGTGGGCATCAGAATTCAGTGGGAAGGCACATTTTCACAGTTATACCAGTGGGAGGGCAGTTACGAACAGCTCTCACTTTCCCCTCCAAGTTTTAGGTCAGGGTCAAAAATAAGAAAAATCGGTATATCAGCCTTCAAAACAGGTTTTGTGATGATTTTGAGAAATTCATGAAATTTACCAGTTGGCGGCACCTGTAGATTGACCTGTAGAAGTGAAGGCAAAGAAGCTGTTCTGAGACAACCAACCCATGTCAACAAAAAATTGAAAAAATCATGAACGTACTAAACAACATATCCAGTATATGTTATGTGACTAAGAAAAAGCATGAAACACACAAAAAGTGTTTATATTATATGTTCTGTTTAAGAAAAACCAAAAAAAAAAAAACAAAACAAAAAAAAAAAAAAAAAAAAAAAATCCAACCTACCTCCCCAACTTTGAGTCATCCCGCCCGTTGAACAGCTTTTTTTTTTTTTTTGGCCTTAAGCAATTGCAGGCCGGAAATATTTTTCACTTAGTGTGAAATTCGTTACACCAAAATCCGTGTACGTTTACCGGACAGTGAAGCAATAGTAAATTTAATATAGCCATTGTAAAGTAAAAAACACAAAAGACTGTTAATTGTTTCACAGTATTGCAAAATTTCTGTGATGCTGAGTTTTTGAACACTTGAAGGAGATCGTTGTTAACACATAGTGTTCAGGTTTAGAACATCATTGTTAATATTATGAACACTAGTGTTAACAATATGAACACTAGCCGTTCAAATTTGAACACCGACATGTACATTTTGAACGCGTAAAGACGCGTCTAGCGTCCGCTATTTTTACAGTGTACATACATACATACATACATACATACATACATACATACATACATACATACATACATACATACATACATACATACATACATACATACATACATACATACATACATACATACATACATACATACATACATACATCATACACATCATAATGAACACTATACCTGAAAGCCGATACGGTGGGCATAGTAACCTGTCATTAGCGACGCCCTAGAACTGAACAGACAGTGAGAAGGTAGGCTTAGTGACGAATTCGGCAGGAAGGAGTGACAGAATGAGGGTAAGGATACTTGCTGATGATGATCCTCTCAAAAACAAAAAACAAAGAAAATCCTCAAAGCCCGACAGAAAAATACGATGGTCAAAGTCACTATTGTAGTATGATCACTACCACAACAAAGTCTAAGAGAGAAAACTGTGACCGATCTCGAATGAGCATTGAGTTTTAATTCAGTTCTGAAGTGAAGGCCAAAATGCGTACATGTCAATTTCATCCCAGGAAGTAATTGCGACGAATACAATACGTACGGAGCACACGATGGAAGCGCGTAGGATTGTGTGAAGATGACCCCTCTACTGGCAAGGTCGTCAATTGTTGGTGATTTGACGACTCCATTGTTGTAACCAATATCATTCCATCCTGAAAGCATATTCCAAAAATATGACATCAAGACAAAAACGAAGTAATCTGACGATCTACAATATTCAACAATCCAGATTTAGTCTGTTAAGTCATATGGCATGCAAATAAACTAGATGCTAAGGCGACACTGGGGAATGAAAATGTCATGATTGGGAATGACATTTTTTACATTAGGCATCCTCTACTGTATATCATCAGTGCTGGTTTTTACCCTAAACGGATGATTTTTGGGTAGAAAGTAGTTGCATTTTGGGAATTGACACTACACAAATCGTACTGTTCGTGTCTTTCCCCAAAGAGAGCTGTACTGAATAGCGTAAGCTTAAAGGTCGTCATTGTGAGTTTCAACATTTGAAACATGCTACAAGTTTTATTAATCAGTACTTTTACAATAATATGAATTTGAAAACCCACCTGACATTCCGGTGTGAGAATTTATACTACACTTATGAAGTGTAAAAAAATAATAATACAATGGATGGTTTTGCCGACAATTCCATTCATAACGACTTTGCTGACTGTAAAAATGAATTTCAGTTCTGCAGCGGCCGTAACATCGGCGGCGACAACGCGTTCACTAAATTTATCACGTCTGTGATCATTGAGTTTGAAAATAGACACTATTGTCGTTTTGAAATAGATCAAGTGTACGTTAATCATGCATGTCTTGGTTTGTTGTGAAAAAATACGACTAAACTTACCAAGATCGTCTGCCAGGATGAATAGTATATGAGGACGTTTAGGATTGTCGCAACTGTGATATTGGAGACACAGAAGAGCTACATAGGCCTTCAAGAGATGGCAGTACATTATGGAAGTAACTAACCTACAGATGTACACTGTCCCAACTCTACTTATCGACTGAAGTCCTCTGCCATGTCACAGTTGGTAACGGCTTTGGAACATGTGATACCACCGGGGCTTATCAGTTATTTCGGATGACATGTAAAATAGTATCAACGGGAAATAATCATCGTATATCGTTTAAACCCTAATATTTCGAAAATATCACAAGCCCATTCCACGAATTTATACATCGATTTCGAAATTTCCCTATGTTTTGATAGATGTTCCGTTATATTTTGTATTAAGACAAAGTTGTCGTCAGTGTAATTTATGAACTAAGCACAGTGTATCAAACAAATGGCTATTCTTAATCTTAACAGAACAGCAGCCTCGGGGCATTTTGAATAAAGATTTATCATGCTGATCTTACGAAAATAATAGCTGGATAATCGTTAGGAAAGCTTTAACTGACGTTATCGTTTCATTATTATCGACTAAAATAGAATACTTTTGGATAACAAATCGCGTATACATATTAGCGATGCACGCTGAAGGTCTAGCAGCTCTGTTACTGTAATCTGTCATGAACCGTTCATATTCATACAGTCCTATATAGTGCCACGCATGCGTCTTATCTTCCAACACCGGTCAAGGTGAGTAAGTCCCATTGCAACAAGACGACCATAGGTGACGACTGAATGATCACAGACGTGACGTCAAACACCGGATTAGTCTTTTCTTTCAGTTTTTCAAGCTTGGCTAACATTTCTTCCACTTTGTCGTGTACATCTTTACCAATGTCGATGCGTTCAACGGGGCCATCTTCGAATGTACAGTACATTAAAAAGTGCGGTTAAATTGAGGTAGTATGCGTCTCGAAAGTGAAAAATTTAAACGTTTGCTCAAACTTTCCTTCAGGAATCTTTCAACCATCCTCTTTCAAAATCAAGAATAAAAAACGGGAGTCATCGTGCAAATTTTGGTATTAGAGAAACAAATAATCCAAGAATTACCGGTATTTAAAAATCCAAAATGATTGCCATTCCTGTGTTAACTCTATGGGAAAAATCTAATTTTCGAATTCCGAAAAGCTAAGCTGTGAAATGTTTTCTTGCACCAAGAGCTTTAAAATGAGCCCTCACAAGTGGTAGACCAGAAAAGAATTGACAAAGTTTGAGAGCCTGAGTATCTGTCCCGTAGAGGCGCTCTACCTTAAAAATAAATAAGCCGAATTTAACAGCTTTGGTTAAGAAATCATGGGCCATACACTTTGATCGCCAAAGTTTTGGTAGTAGAACGTGCTTCTTTAAACGATGCAAGAGTATGAAATCCCTTCTGTGGCGATTTTTCGTGAGATTCAAATAATGATAAAGACTGTGACAAACCACATCGTTCTCGCCAAACAATTATTTTCATTACTTCATGTCAAAAGATCATGTATGTATCGATCGAATCATGTGTTCTTCTACTGAATCGATTATAATCGGTGGAGAAAACTCCACTATTGATATTTGTCAATTTTCTTGGTAATCTGAGAACGAGATTACTTTTGCTGGGTGCAAAATCACAACAGGAAGTCCTACGTTTTAAATAGTAAAGCCTGGTATATTCTCTATAGATAAGACCTCTCTCTGCTTTCCTCAGACGATAGTATTCTGAAGGAGTTATCCAGTCACCTACAACAACCAGATATGAACTGAATTGCCTCGCGTGCACAGTTTGTAAATACTTCTTGGGGTATTGGCTTTTATGACATTACATTGTTTTTATTTCCCGAAATTAATCCAATCTATCTAAATTTGACATTATCCCCACTGTATTACGCAATGAAAAAAAAGAAAAGAAACCATTTGAAAAATTATGATCCAACAATATCTGTCGATGCAAGTGCAAATGGCTGAGCAGGCTCTTAACTGGCAGAGGTCGCGTTTGCGTATAAATTCTGCATATTTCACATATAATTGCCATGTAGAACGAGTTGACCTACTTCACAGTATCTCAATGCGCCCAAAAACGATACAATCATCTGTGCCGCGCCGTGTAGCAGCAAAATGAGTTCGTGACCTTTGAAGTACGCGTTTCAAAAAATAAATACCCATGGGAACCTGCTCACCACGCCACGCAACTCATGTACAGCTGACTATGGTGCACTTGTCAGGCGATGGTCGATGATTCTGGTTATTGCCTATATTGTCAAGTTCAATGCCTAATTTACGGAAACACGAACTCTGTCTAGTGTATTCGAAGCTCTGCGTACAGGTTGTGCACACGGCCTCTACCACGTGCTGTCCTGTGGACAGTGTGGTACAAGCCGTCGGCCTACCACCGTACCGCCGGGAAACGCAGACCTATTGTACGCAGGAGCATGGCAGGAGCTAGCCTACTGCTCCTGATTTAACATCAATGCCAACATGGAAATCTCATGAAAAATTTGTCATTGTTGGTTCTGTAGCTAATACAATCTTGAAAAGCAACTTAAAAGACACAGACTGTCAATACGTCGCCATAATATTATGCTGATCTCAGCGGAACCATGCCGGAATATAAATTCGCTGACACACACACAAGATTGAAAAGTGTCACTCTACATCTCATTCTCAGAGAAAATGCATTGATCAAATATTATGACGCTAACCTTCGATAATCTAGCTTTTGGTTCGCTATGTCCAGAGTAACCCACACGATTCTTAAAGTCAAACGTCGACACGACGACATCAACAGTCAAAACTCAAGATTAGCGATCAGCGCGGCCGAGTGACTGAATTCAGAAATCACTTTGTGTAAAATGTTTTAGTGCAGCAGTACATGAAGTAGGTCATGGCCTTGGACTCTGTGCACGAACCTGATTGGACACTTCAATACCTTTGACCCAAAGTTATTATTCATCAGCACTTCCATGCCATGAGGCTAGGTAGAGAACGTATTACGTACGCAGTGTACGCTGTGTGTTAGGAACGCACACAGGGAATGCACAGCGTACACTGCGTACGTACGCAGGGCTAGCGAGAGAGTTGCCGACATCGACGGTTATTTACGATAAAAGAATAAAAGACTGGCATTTTTGGAAGCGATCGAGTAGCTGCGGTAGGCAGGGATACGACTTGGGCCCAAGAACGCTGAATTTCGGCAGTAATTTGGCTTTTTACGTCAAGTCCAAAAATGGATTTGAAGTCACCAACTCTACGTACGGGTCTTTGCAGGGCTGTGGTGAGCGGGGCTATTAATAGCTGTAGCGGAACACACAGCATCGTACGCAGGGGCTAAGAACGTATGTACTCATTTCTGGCGATCGAGCAGCGAGGGAAACAATCAATTACCAAGGATGAAGCTAATTTGCTAAACGATATTTTATCTTGAATAGTGAGTTGAATGAGTAATAAAATATCATATTTTTAATGTTCAATACGAGGTTGAAACACGGAGGGACCGTGGTTGAAACCAGAGCTATCCAGCTGTAGCCAACCTGGACAAGCACATTTCACAGCGCCCTCAAACAGTCGATTGTTTTCACTTGTCATACGCGGCGTAACAGAAAAATTAAAACTTTCATAACTTCATTAATATCCAAGCCACGCCCACCAAAACCTTTTCAGTTCTAGCCATTTGAATTCTGAAGATGTCTACCAAATTTGACTGAAATACGTTCAGCCGTTTTTGAGAAAATGGACCAACAGACAGACCGACAGACACACAGACACACAGACACACAGACGGACAGACAGACAGACATCGCTGCGACATAACCTCGCTGCGCGCATGCGCACGCGAGGTAAAAATGTATATGTATATTCGTATTACATTATAGTTTATAGACCATCGCGTGATGGCTTCTCCTTCGCCCTGGGGATTACTCTTTATTGCTACCTCAGAGGTACTCGGAATCTTCAAAATATTACCCGAACAAGATATTCATAGTTCCTTGGTAATGCATAGCATTCGTTTTGTATGAGCTTGTAATAGGCGTTGCAAAAGCTTCTTCAATATCTTGAAGTGTGTTGGTATAGAGCGACGGCTTGGATCGCCATTCGTTTGTCATTGTCATATTATCGAAGCCTGGCTGAAAGGTGTGGTTCTATAATACCATGGACGTGAATTTAACATAGACGTTTCCTCAGATCATATATACATGCAGTGATTATCTGCAAAAATGCAAGGACGGACATTACGTCATCTCCTGGAATTGCAGTGTTACCGACACTGCATCCAATAATAAGTTTCCCCTCGGTCGTGAAGTGTTTATGGCCATGGTGACCATCAATAGCCAACGTCACAAACAATAGAATAATTATTAGTTCCAGAGACCAGCTCTGGAACTGTTACTTTTTGCTCACTTTCCTTCTTTCTTTCTTTCTTTCTCTATTTCCGGTATTACTACCATAGAACATGCTATACACAAATTTTACCTTAATTACCCAGAATGCATTGCGACACGCCTATGACGTCATCGCTCAGCTCGGACGGGTTTCACGGGCATTTCTTGTTTGTTTATTTATTTATTTTTTATTCTGCATTGCACAACTATAATATTGCGTTCAGCTATTAATAATTCTAGCTTTCTTTAGCTTTGTTTTTTGTTGCTTTTTGCTTTTTATTTTTCTCTAAATACTCGCCGTACGTGGTGCTATACGGTTACGTCATTTCGTCCGAGTGCTCATGGGTGAATGAGATTAACAATGGCGGCGGATACGAACGCTTCCTTCGCATGGAGAGATAAAAGTAGGCTTTGCGTAAGTTTACAAGCGCGGCTGGGCACATCGTGTACCTAGGCGAGGTGGATGTGCTAAAAAACGAAGATCAATGCAAAATTTGGATTCAAAATCGGCTGTTTCGGCGGAGAAACTGCCCGCTCACCGTGGGTGGAGGGACGGTGGCCCGCTGTATTTCTGAGGAGCCACCAGCGGTTTTTTGCTCATGTGTTCACACACGTGAGCATATGTCGCAGCGATGTCTGTCTGTCTGTCTGTCTGTCTGTCTGTCTGTCTGTCTGTCTGTGTGTCTGTCTGTCTGTCTGTCTGTTGGTCCGATATCTCAAAAACGGCTTATCAGATCAGAATCAAATCTGGTACATATATTCAGTTAGCAAATGGCAAGAACTGATTAGTTTTTGGTGGGTGTGGCTTGCATAGTTTTTGCTCATTTGCATAATTAATGATTTTAGAAAAAACGGATATACATTAAAAACGACTATACACAATTTGATGAGATTTGCTACAAATGTTGATCACACAAAGATATATCAGCAGTGGGAACCATTAAGGGGTGACATGAAAGATAAATGCTAATTTGCATATTTAATGAACTTTCCTACCTAGGGATATATGTCTAATTTGACTTGATCAAAATTAACCAAACTTGGAATCTATATTAAAGATACTATGATTTAAGATTATTGAAAGTCATTAAGCGTTTCAACTTTAGCCAATTCCTAATTTGCATATTCCATGAACTTTGTTAATTAGGGATATATATTTGAAATGACTGGATCAAAGTTGATGAAACTTGCTACATGTATTGAAGCCACTATGATACAACATTTTTGAAAGTCATTAAGCATTTTTACTTCAGCTAATTCCGAATTTGCATATTTAATGAACTTTCCCAATTAGGGATATATATCTGAATTAACTTGATTGTAGTTGTTGACACTTGCTATATACATCAAAGATACTGTGATATAATATTATTGAAAGTCCAAAGACATTTTTACTTCAGCCAAAACCTAATTTGCATATTAAATGAATTTTCATAATTAGGGATATTTATCTACATTGGCTCAATCAAAATTGATGAAACTTACTGTGTACATTAAAGACTCTATAATACAATATTATTGAATGTCATTAAGCATTTTCTCTTCAGCCAATTCCTAATGTGCATATTTAATGATCTTTCCTAATAAGAGATATATATCTGAATTGACCTGACCAAAGTTGACAAAATTTGCTACACATATTGCAGATACCGTGATACAACATTATTGACAATCATTAAGCATTTTATTATATTATTTATTTATTTTACTTAAGCCAATTCCTTATTTACATATTTAATGAACTTTGCTTATTAGAGATATATACCGGGATTTACTTGATCAAAGTTGGCAAAACATGCTATGTACATTGATGATTATACCAGGTACTAGGTTAAAACAATATCGAAAGTCATTTCACATTTTCATGTCAGCTAATTTATAATTTGCATATCTAATGAGCTTTCACAGCTCAGCATATATGGCTTGAAGGACTTGGCCAACGGTAATTACACTTGCTATATAAAGTGGTGATACAATGAGAGCAGTCAAATAACTTTAATATTTTTATTTCAGCTAATTACATATTTGTATACTTCATGACCTTTTAGAATTAATCGGCGGTGATTATTGTTCATTATGTTGATCATAATAATTTCAATGAAGTTGCAAACATGTGGCAAAGGTTCAAATTTACACATAACTTCAATATATAATGAAACACGTGAGCATTTTCAGTTCATATCTGGTTTCTATATCAGTTTGCAGGGCTGTGGTGGGAGGCCGTTTAACGCCGGTAACACACAGCTCTGCCATGCAGAGCTAGGCATTCATAATGTCTGTCACCGCACGGGCATGCGTTGGCTGCACGTAAAAGCAACTCAACTTTCCAAGATCAAACGGTCAGTATCTTGTGAAAACAGCGACATAGCAATGAAAATTGTTTTAGTCAGTGGTAAAAACTCTTAACAGATGAAGCGTTAATTGCTTTTAATCAAATGAAAATGCATGTGGCCTCGGTTTTCAAGTTCAACGGCCTAGGTCCGATGTCTCCTCTCGTCTGATATACATTTCCGTTCGTTGTCGCCCCCGTATGTATCTATTGTGTTTTTACCGTACATGTAGGCATTTGTAATCTGTGTACTGTAATTCCCCGGACTGCCTTGCTTTTAGTTGTATTCTGTTGTTACTGCTATCAGCCGTCACTATAGGTACGTGCTTGCATATTAAAATCTCAAGCACTCTTTCATTCTGTACCAATCTTCGTCACACATTCTCTCTGTTTCTTCCGCTGTTCTGGTCTCCGGAACTTCGCTTTTGCTTGCAAAAGCTTTCTAGTTCACTTGGATTTTTTGCCAACGCAAGCATACGTCATCAAGTCGGGATATCATTTGGGTGCATTTTGTCTTCGAAACCTAACATTCCGGCAATTTACAAGCTTTAGTAATTCCTGAAATCGCGATCAGCGCTATTCTGCTCTAATCCACCTTTTGTTGCGGCTCATTTTGAACCTCTTGAAATGAAAAAAAAAAGTTTTATTGTTGAACGTTTCATCGAGGAAAGTTTCAGCAAAAGTCCAAGTCTTTCACTTTCGAGGCGCGTACTGATACCTTAAGGGGTAGACCCACCTTCCTTGAGTGATTTTGGTCATTTTTTGTTGTATGGTAAATTTTGAATCTGTCTAATATGGCCTTTGAGTGGACGATAAGTTTGAAACCATAACATACTCGGAAATGAGTTAAATTTTAACAAAAATGAACATTGTAGGCCAGTTCGCATGCCGTGTTTTTCTTATGTCTTAACGGTTTCCAGATTAGTCAAGGCTATCTCAAGAGCGTAAGTAGATTACGTTAATTCCGTCCGGAGGAGTGCGCATGCGTCAGTCTTCTTCCCAGCTGCCGGCAGGAAGTCATGGCTACTGAAAATGCTGAAGGTAGCCGTCGATTGCAAAAGCATGGTCCACAAAAGCGAAATATCAAGCATATGGCCGGGAATGGGAGAACAGTTAAAATTGTCAGAGTTACAGTCAGGCTTAAAACTCCAGTTTCCGATGCGTTGAAAAGGTGTAAACTGGAAATGGTCGTAAGCGAGGACTGTAACGCAGAACGCTTACTCATTCAACACTAAACTGAGCTTCGAACAAAAGGATACATCTAGCGCACAACAGAGAGGCTGCTCATTGTAGTTTACGTTATTTTTACCTCGTTTTCCTATGACACGTATTTAATAAAACTGTTCCCGTACAAAACAAATAACGGCCGAAAATCCAAATAGTAGGTCTTTGTCTTTACATGTTTGCCAAATAAAGTCCAGCATTCGAAATTAATTGTCGCCGAAAACCAAAACGTACATTTGTGTCCGCTAACAAGTGATGTGGACTCAATGCAAAGTATAGTCTGACATTCAAAACTGACCCCGCCCCAATCAAACTAGGCTACTCCGAAAATCCAAAAATTACGTCTTTTTCTGATAACAGTTGACATGTTTGTCTGCACCTAATGAAGTCCGACATTCAAAATTGATCCCACTCCGAACTAATTGCGACTGATGATAAAAATGTCAGATGATTTTTTTACGTCTGCAAATGCCCAGTGAAAGTCCGGCAACCAAAACTGTTACCGCTTACGTTACAGTTTACACGTAAAGTATGCAATGAAGATTACGTTCCTGTACGTCACCATAAGTTTTCTTTTTTTTTGTGAAAATGGTTGCGACGTGTTTTTGTTTCGACAGTTGGGCGAGCAACATTCCTCTCAGTAGAAATTAGAAATATGCAAATAGTTCGAAATTTTATAACGAGAAAATCACGCCGGTGTCTGCTCTGCCCGGTTTGGAAACGTGATCTTATTGTTTTGTAAATTCTATGCGGGCACAGAGGGAACGTGATGCGGATAACGCACGTACAGTTTTGCTATATTACATTAGAATGATGCCGTGATTTACAATGTAAACACAATGTTGACCTAGCATTTGTTTTTCAGTCTGTACCGGAGCTAATCATAGAGCATATATAATTTGTCTCTATCAACTGAACTTTTATTGGCGAACTGCTCGTGAAGCGAGTCGAAGTCAAGGGTCGAAATCAATCTCGATTGAAAAGTATGCAATATTTCACAGCACAAATTCATGTCAGTATAGCTTTAAAATCATTGCGATTGCATTGTTATTAGGTAATTATAAACTTATGCGGTAAATTTAAAGAAACCAAAATTGAAAATGATAGAATAATTTCCATGAACTTGAAAAAAATTAAACAACCATGAACGTGCTTTTTTCGAATCAGCAACTACTTTTTCCTGTGGATAAACTCAATCACGCTGAAAGACAGCGTGCTGCTGCTCTCTATCGTCGTTATTACAGTAGTTTAACGGACAGTCGCCACCGGGAGAACGACGAATGCTCGTTTCAACATATCAGCCAGCGCGATATTAAACTGTTTGACTGAAGTTCACGAATTTCATTACTTGTACAAAATTCGACCGTCGCGATTTTAGAAAGACGCATTCAGTTTCATATCAGCGTGGTCACAGATTCACATCTGTTTTAGGTACTCGCCTTCATGGTACTCGCAAAGCCAAAACAAGTCGCTCTGATTGTTCAAGTTTCGTGTCAGAATCGATTTATTTCAGTTTTTCGCCAACTTTTTATCTTACTATTAGGAAATCGTTTTAGATAACAGATATTGTCAGGTGTTATATTTAGTTTTGCCTAACGATGGGTTCTAACCTGACACAACACAAAGTTAGCCCGGCACTGGTGCTTCTGAGGTCGGAAACCATGTAGCTGTCCGTTTTTAGCTCCGTGCCATGTTCAAGGCGGACTGTGGTCGTACTGTACTTCAACATGCAGTACGGAACGTAAAAGCTAACGTACGCAACACGGCGTCTGAATGAACTTCGTCTCTGTCGGTATGTACCACATTGTAATTCATTGTCACGTGTCTCTCTCCGGGCAGGAAGCTGAAAACGCGGTGACGATTGCGCAACCGAGAGAGGAAACACAATGTCATCGGACTTGGCATGCAAAATCACATAATTTTTACGAAGTATATACGCAGCCAGCCATTTCTTCGCTTGATAATCAAATTTTAACTGGTACACTACAGTGCACAGTTAATACGCTAGTTTGTATTTAGCAAGAAGATTATCCCCAGATTTAGCTCGGAATGACAGTTGTGTAAATAAAGCCTAACGCTTACGCCGCGAACTGGCCGTTTCAGTGTTCATTTTCTTCCAATTTTCACGTCATGTATCATTTCATTCATACCACAAATTCAGACAATTGTGTAAAAAGTCCTGTACTTCATTATGGACTGGGAATTTCCACCGAAAATGTGAGCGAACCGGAATTTTAGCTGATTTTGTGCGACTCCCAGGGTCGCATACACATTTCTGCGATTTACTCCGTTCCGTTTTTGGCAATGTATCGCAACTTCTGGAGAGTGTAACTTGGCGCCACGTTGACGGATTAGCCTTATCTTTGCACAGGTTGTAGTTAATGACTGTTTCTACAAAACCGTGTCTCAGAATTCCGATAATGTTCCAAAAACAAAAGATATCGTGACAAACGTGGACAAAAGCCGTTAATTTATTCAGAATCCACCACTTCTCACTTTCAAGGCTAATTGTGCAAAAACAAAGCGGAGTATCAAAAATCCAAGACACGGTTTTTTACACACCTTACCCTGCTATCGATTGCAGTAAACGGCTCACCAATGGCCATCACCCTCTCGTACTTACACTTTTTTAAGTGAAAAAACTCAAAAACACACATTTTTGAGCAAAACAAACACACGCAAACAGGTTTTGAAATATTCTTACAATTTTTATAATCTTCAATTGTCGAGCTACCCAAACATATACTACATGTCGGGTTAAAGCTTCTTTTTAATGGTGAAAAATCAGGTTAAAGAAAAGTGTCTGCGAATGTGGGTCTCCCCCTTAACTGTACCGATATTTGCAAACGAAAAACGTCCACTATGCCTTGTCTACAACTCTACCGAGTAAAAAATTATCGTTTGTCACAGAAACCTTGTAGACTTCATGTACTCTATTTAGTCTTCATAACGAGTCCAGAAACTAAAGACAGACTAGAAAAGTATTGTGTTCTTGTCCAATGAGAATACATTCAATTCACTTTATGAACTTGAAACAAGTTGCTTGTTATATTAATTTCCGTGAGTTTCGTGCAAACGGCTACTTTAAAATCATCATTTTGTACAAAATCATGCACAGTGACTCAATCTTTTTTTCTTTAATTTTTGGAATAACCTAACATAAAGGAATTCAAAAATCCCTTATTGTAAAATGTGACAATAGTTTCAGTTTTCTGATCGTACATCCTTTATGTTCTTATAGAATTAGCAAAAAGAACAATCGTGTTTCCATGGCAACATGTTCATCATCCAATAGGCCAAACCCGGAATTCGAATCAACCACGGTACAAACAAAGCCATGTGCGCAAACGCGCATAGACGTACGTGTAATTTCATACGCGTTGTACACTGTGGGCTTGTTTGTACCGGCAATAACGTGATTATTTGGGCGTACTGAGTCTGTAGAACGCATCGCGTCCTTTTTATTCCGGAGTAGAACCATTAGAATGAAACGCTATAATATATAAGTCACTAGCATTGTTCAGTAGTTCTTTTAGGAACAAAAAGGACGCGATGTGAAATGTGTACTCAGTACGCCCTGGTACGCCCTAAAGGTCACGTGGGATTGTTTGTACCGTGGCCAATTCGAATTTCGAACCATAGTCGTCGCTATGCGTGACAGCGTTAGACAAGTTCGAGAACATCCCTGATTGTTTTACTTCGTACGTTACATAAACAATCAGCCAACTTCAAATCTCATCATCTCCATTTGGAAAAGGAAAACCAAGATTTTGGCTGAAATTGTCCTTGAGTATCTCGATAGCATGAACAGTGTTACAGACAAAGTTTACTATGATTATCTGTATTCTTTGGCCATAGTTACAGTCAAACCTACCTTAAGTTTGATATAGAATCTACAAATTTTGTATCCTACAACACTTCTCCGTAAATATATTAAGGACGGGGACTATGTACGAAAATCGACGTCTGCGCAGGTGTTGCGCAATATTTATGTCGTAACAGAGTGAGCTAAATATCGCAAAACGAGATTATTTGCGACATCTTAAATTTAGGCTGTGTTACGCATAAATGAAGGTAAACGTATCAACTTGATGATGGTTTGTTATGAATGATCAAATTAATTATGTGACGATAAAAATTGTAAATTTTCATGATATTGGCATCGATGTGATCGATTTAAGAATGTACCGTAAATGGACTGGACGCTGAGTATCATACCGCCATTAGCCGTCAAACTACGTCGCGCTATCAGTCACTGTGAAACTTTGTCGTTTGGTCGTGCCAGTCAGCTGAAAGTCACAGGTAGATTCACTGCCAAAGTAACACAAAACAGAGCCAGAAGAGTTTGTTAGGCCCTCAAGGATAAATGGCAATCCTCTAGTCATGAAAATTTAAAATCTGATACTCTTGTCGAGTCGACTGCGGCGACAACGGCTGACGACCATTGCTATGTTGGCTCGTGGTGTAACTCGGTTCCGGAACCCATATGAAGTAGTCATATGTGAATATGATGAAGTCTACGATCCTTGGCGGCCAACAACCTACAGTGCCACGAGGAGAGATGGTAGGCGAATTGTTGATCTTGGTATCCTTGCAGATGGTTTATCTGGCTGCAAGCAATGCAGCATGCCGTTACAAATGACCGACACTATCGGCGAGACTCGGCATGGTCTGGGCATGGATGTAAAAAACTGGGTAGCTGCTGCTTGTCAGGTGTTGCAACCCCATTTGTAATTTTGTCAACGTTATATCCCTTTGGCCTGAGACACGGACCAAATAAAACGATTTGCGGATGTAAATACCAAACTTGCAATTGGTAAGTTCGAATTTTTTACATTTTTTTTTTCATGCACGCGCGCGAGTGCCAAGTCTCGCGTTTACCTCAAAGCGAACGGATGGCTTGATATAGTCAGTGCACAGAAACGCTAGTTTTCCATAAGCTGACAGTAACACTGGACTGGTCATAATGCGACTCAAGTATTATATTTATGCCAGAATTACAACATTGTTTCAAACCAGCCCAGTGATCATGTGATGTGGATCGAGTTAGCATCAATCTACACATTGCTTATGGTCATGGCACATATTTATAGAATTTTTCAGGGACAATGAGACTACCGTTACTTCCTTTCATAGTGTCATCAATTTGGATCTGTCTAGGAAGCTATTTATGTGGTTCTTCTTATCACAAATATACCCTGAAGTGTTGGCTTTTGGAGTTGTATTCTCACACTTTCCCTGGACATGAAATATAATTACTTCTATTCTGTGAGTTTTTGGTAAATACAAGAATTGTATCTTATGACCATAAATAATTTCAAACTGGAGTTGAGACAGCCCACTTTAGTTAACAACACAACAAAAATATTTCAAAAATTTATACTGATGTCATTGTAAACTTGTCATTGTTTGCCATAGGTAAATGAACGGATTGTCATGTCTCCAGGGAAGTATTGTGTGTCACGTGCGTCCTATCTGGATAATCAAGAAAGAAAGAGACGGATGAAGAGCCAGACCCGGTGTGCCAAAAAACATTGTATCAAGCTGAAGGCAAACAAGTGTTTACAACAGAGTGTCAAGAACTCCGTGAAGGTGACACATACACAACAGGAATTGACCTTGTTCAAAGTAATTACTTGTTTAATCTTGTTTATAACTGATTTGAATGAAAGTTGGATTCAGATAGATGTAGATGAATGATTTTGGAATCAATGTTAAATGACTCTAAATTGCTAATAGTTGAATGCTTGTATTGATATGGCTCCCTGCATATACTGACTTACCTTTCAACTCACTGACATACATATGCATGAAGGTCTGTAGTAAGTTTGACATTTATTGATGTGGTAATATTGTAAATGAACACACAAAAACCTAATGCTTACATTATGACATGTACCAGTTCATCTGCAAGTGTGCACATAGTCATTGAGTGACCTGATGTACTCTATCATTTGCTGGATGGCAATTTTGTTATTTGCATAATTGTAGAACTAGTTACTCAGTTCATGTCTGCTTAAAGTTTGTGATTTGCCAAATACCTAAAACATTGAGCCATGGACCATAGGTTGTACTATTTTGTGAATATTCTGTTTCATTAGAAGTAAAAACTGAATCATTCATTCCCATATATTTTATCTGTATCTGCTTCTATTTTTTTATTCAGAAACCCAAGTATACAGGAGATACCTTCCCTCTCTACAGAACCTGTTCCACAACCAATAGAATTGACTGATCAACCTGTAGTGTATTTTGACCTGGAGACTACTGGATTAGGTAGGTGTTGTTGTTATCAATGTGATTATACGTGTTGTTTAAACTAATCTGATATTGCAATCATTTCACTTCTTCACCGTAATACCTTAGACTAAGAGGCTACAAAGGCTATTGAACTGTACACACACAGATCAATCATTAAACTGAAGCAAATTTTTACTGGAAACAGAACAAGTTCATCCATGATTCAAATTTCTGACAGCATTATTTTAATGTCATGACTTGCTTATCAAAATCAGCAATGGTTTACAGACAATAGGCAGATGACATTATTTCCATACCAACAAGAACCAATCAATGCCTCAAGTGTCAGTTTCAGTTTATTACTCATCTCCCAGGGCAAAGTCTGACTCAGCAAATGAAATTTTCATTGAAATTTACTGTAATCCAAAATAACATAAACAAATTATCTTGCCATTTGTCATGAGTTTTTTTTTTTTTTTTTCAGCAAGAACATCACACATAACACAGCTTGCAGCTGTTGGACCAAAAGGGTGTCTGAATGTGTATGTGATACCTAGGATTCCAATAAGTGAACCAGCATCAAGAGTGACCGGTCTGGCAATGAAAAATGGAATCCTAACACAGAATGGAAAACCTGTCAGTGCAGTACCTGTAAAACAAGCATTGTTGACATTGTGTGACTTTCTTGGACCAGAACCTTGTATTCTGGTTGGACATACCGTAACATCAAGTCATTTGATTGTAGAGTTTTATATAATGCTGCTGTAGCAACAGATATGGTTGATCAATTGTCTTCACACATTGCTGGCTTTGTTGATTCGTATAAAGTCTTTAAGACCTCATATCCTGATTGTGAAAAGTAATCACAAGTTGACTTGTTCAAAATTTGAAGGAGAAAGTTACAGTGCACATGATGCTTTAGCAGATGTGAAAGCTTTAAAAAACTCATTGAAAAGGTACAGCCATCTTTTGATGAGTTTACATTTACATGGGAGTTGTGAGGGAGTCTGTAGAGCAAACAAGCCTAAACATGCACACCTTGCATACTCTTGTACTCAAAGGGTGTATAAGTTAATGTATGTGTAAGAAAATTGCAAGCAGTGGCCTTGCTATGGGCCATTAGAGCTTTCATTCCACAGGAAAGGTGAAGAAGGCATTGAATTGTTGTTGAAAGTGAAAAATCAAAATAGAAAAGAAAGGGTGACAAAATCAAAACAAGTTATCAATAATATTTGTAAATTTTTCTCTCACAGAATCAATACTCTATGTCTAGCATCATAACTTTGAAATTTATGGAAAACTCCATGCTGACTTGTGTTAGATATTTGATAACTTTAACTGTTAAAGTTCTCCTGACATGACAAACCCATCTCAATTGCATTAGCAAACTTAAGTATAAATATAGGTGAAGTAAATTCATTACTGTTAAAACTGTATTGTTGACCCTAGAATAAACACTTTTCACCCAATCACAGCGATTTGAAAGAACCCACCAAAAGACCTGAAGTGCTCTTTTGGTGATCTTACAAATACGGAAGTGACGCAAATACAAACACAGTACCGCTGAGCCTAGCCAAGACTGTAGACGTCCCTAGAATTTGGAAGATTATCATGTACAAAAAGTTCTGACATGCCAAATTGCTGTATATGTATCGCAGTAGAGTGCTCAATGTTTCCAAGTGATTGTGTTTCATTACTTCAGTTTTCAAAGACCCAGGATTATTTGAAATCTGGCTTGCAAGTGCAGTGCCTGAAGCAGAACTGGACACCAATCCAGTACCCGCAACTTGTGTTGTGCATGCAGTGATCATGCATTCGAGGCTGCTGCTTCCAAATCTGCACCAGATCTGAAACAGTGAAAGCTATAGTACTAGGATTCAAATACTTTCTGCCATTCTCATGGTTAGGAATTTGCCTTGCGAGGCAAAACACAAAACATGTTGAATATTTTTGCAAAACTTCGCAAAATGAAAAACACTAAAAATCATCCATACACGAAAATGGCTGAGCAAGCAGCCTCAAGTATGAGCAATTAATTTTGTATCCATGTCTATAGTAGCTTCAGGGACTTTGGCCCTATGTTTTCCTCAGCTGGTTTGGAAATGTCACTCATGTCAACACTCTGTTCACTGACGTAGTCATACCGGTATTCCAATTACAAATTTTTCTTATAACTTCAAATCATTTTACACATTGGAATATCTATTTGCAGATAAACCAGTTATTTTGAGGTCATTTACAGGTCATGCAGAGCTGTTGAGACAATACTGAAAGATTTTGTAGAATATTTATTGTACATACTACGCTTGGTATTATGGCATCTAACTATGCCTTACTAATCAATCTATTGTATCTTGAAATACTTTTAGTGTGTATGCACAGTTGGCTTGGTGATTCATTCTTCATCTTTTAATCATTCCGGTGCAAATAAGTAAATACAGCATAATATTTATAAAATATTGATATAAAATATTTATCATATAATATTGATTATATAAGAAGATATATTATGATGTAAGTATATATGAAGTAAGCAATAAAGCAACATTATCAATCAGTCAAACCCTGCTTATGCTCTTTTTTCTACACTTGTGTAAAGGACACCCTGTAACTCAAAAAATAACACTTGAAACTTCCTCAATATTTGTTGACATATAACCAATGCAACAACATAAGCAAAAATCAGAAAAATGGCAATATTCTTTGATAATTTTTGAGCATGTACTTTGCTAAACACTTTTTTCCCTCTTGTTTTTGTCGACATAATTGATCAAAGAAAACAATATATTCAAAAATCAGAAAATGACAATATTCCCTGATAGGTTTTGAGCATGATCCTTGCTGAAATTATCAAAATGGGAGAAAAAGGCCCCCTTTGTAGTTGAAAAAGCATGGGTTAGGGGTAATATAGGACCCCTTAACTCAAAAAGTAGCACGGGGACCCCCCTTTTTCTGTTTATTTTGTTGACATAATTGTTCAGAGCAAAATATATTCAAAAATCAGAAAAATGACAATATTCCCTGATAGATTTTGAGCATGATCCTTGCTGAAACTTATCAAAATGGGAGAAAAAGGCCCCCTTTGTAGTTGAAAAAAGCGGGGTTAGGGGTAATATAGGACCCCCTAACTCAAAAAGTAGCACGGGGACCCCCCTTTTTCTGTTTATTTTTGTTGACTTAATTGTTCAGAGCAAATATATTCAAAAATCAGAAAAATGACAATATTCCTGATAGGTTTTGAGCATGATCCTTGCTGAAAGTATCAAAATGTGAGGAAAAGGCCCCTTTTTGGTGAAAAAGCATGGGGTAAGGGTACTTTAGGACCCCCTAACTCAAAAATAGCACAGGGGACCCACCTTTTTTGTTTATTTTTGTTGACATAATTGTTCAGAGCACAATATATTCAAAAACCAGAAAAATGACAATATTTCCTGATAGGTTTTGAGCATGATCCTTGCTGAAATTATCAAAATGGGAGAAAAAGGCCCCCTTTGTAGTTGAAAAAGCATGGGTTAGGGGTAATATAGGACCCCCTAACTCAAAAAGTAGCACGGGGACCCCCTTTTTCTGTTTATTTTTGTTGACATAATTGTTCAAAGCACAATATATTCAAAAATCAGAAAAATGACAATATTCCCTGATAGGTTTTGAGCATGATCCTTGCTGAAATTATCAAAATGGGAGAAAAAGGCCCCCTTTGTAGTTGAAAAAAGCATGGGTTAGGGTAATATAGGACCCCCTAACTCAAAAAGTAGCACGGGGACCCCTCCTTTTTCTGTTTATTTTTGTTGACATAATTGTTCAGAGCACAATATATTCAAAAATCAGAAAAATGACAATATTCCCTGATAGGTTTTGAGCATGATCCTTGCTGAAATTATCAAAATGGGAGAAAAAGGCCCCTTTGTAGTTAAAAGCATGGGTTAGGGGTAATATAGGACCCCCTAACTCAAAAAGTAGCACGGGGACCCCCCTTTTTCTGTTATTTTTGTTGACATAATTGTTCAGAGCAAAATATATTCAAAAATCAGAAAAATGACAATATTCCCTGATAGGTTTTGAGCATGATCCTTGCTGAAATTATCAAAATGGGAGAAAAAGGCCCCTTTGTAGTTGAAAAAGCATGGGTTAGGGGTAATATAGGACCCCCTAACTCAAAAAGTAGCACGGGGACCCCCTTTTTCTGTTTATTTTTGTTGACGTAATTGTTCAGAGCACAATATATTCAAAAATCAGAAAAATGACAATATTCCCTGATAGTTTTTGAGCCAGATCTTTACTGAAACCATAAAAACATACGAACAAAAGGCCTCTCAGTAGTTGAAAAAGCATGGGGTTAGGGTGCTTTAGGAACCCTTAACACTAAAAGTAGCACGGGAACCCCCCTTTTTCTGTTGATATTTGTTTATATAACTGATCAGAGCACAATATATGAAAAAATCAGAAAAATGACAATATCCCCTAACAAGATTTGCGCATGTTCTTCGCTGAAAGTATCAAAATGTGAGAAAAGGTCCCTTAACACTTGAAATAGCATGGGTTAGGGGTACTTTAGGACCCCTAACTCAAAAAGTAGCACGGGAACCCCCCTTTTTCTGTTTATTTTTGTTAATATAATTGATCAGGCCACAACATATGCAACAATCAGGAAATTGACAATACTTTTAATTTTGAGTAGACCACCACCTTAATCCCGCCAAACCAACTTTGAGTAAGTTTACAGGCTGTTCTTAATTGACCTTATTGTTCTCTCATTAATATGCAAAAATAAATATTTGTCCGAATATATAGATCACGCTTATGAAAATTACGCATGCAAGAATGACGAAAATACATCTTAGTAGGCTACTGCTACTAAAAGACATATTTACGACTCAGAGTACAAGCTGCAAAAAGCCCAGCATGCAACATTAATAAATTTTGTCCGCATTTCTATCAGCAATGTCCGATGTCGCGCGCGTACAGCTATAATTAGTAACAAACCTGTAACCGTGAACAGCGCTATACTAAATGCGACTATTTAAAAAAGGACGTTACGGGTTTAGCCCATCAGCATGTGCTAAATGTTAATCCGGAAAGATCCTCCGTTTTTTCTCATTTTTTGTGCTTTCTTGTCACTGCTTGTTCGATTTAATTGATTTTTCGCCCTCACACTTCTTAATCCTGGTTCGTAAATAATTCTTATCGGGAACAACGGTACATCTTCAAGTCATTAAATTCGAACGTTGTTGAGGTAAAGTTTTCATCATTCTGTTTAGTGCTATTAGGCCTATTTGCTAAAATGAGACACTGGCCAGTATATGCGGTGACTACAGTGTTCCTATAGTGAAATATATTTTCAATAGGCAGGGATTTATGGCGTGAATTGAAAAACAGGCTACCCTTCCAAAACTAAAAGCCCCCCCCAGGCAATCTTGATTTTAGAAAGCTATATCAGGTATACAACATTCCATGCGATGTGCTCTGGTTCCTACGAGAATAGACCGTAACCTCCAGTGGATCAAATATTTCATTTTAAGTTAATGTAAGATGAAACATTGCCAGAGCAGAAAAGTTTGTTTGCAGTACTCTTTGGTTTCGTAAGCTTTGTATTGTATTGCAGTTGCTAGCCTGTAAAGTCAGCGCAACAAACGACCTTGTGTCTTATCATCAACACCAGACTAAACATAATGTTTTGAATCCTTGGTTTCCTGTTATATACGTGTAAGTGATCTGCTGTAAAGAGTAAGTGAAAGAATGAAAAAGATCATGTTTATCACTAAGTATGGGTAAAGATTTATGGAGAACAAAAATGACGTGATGTTAACGGTGGTGGATTAAAACTTCCGCGTACCAATTTTGTACCATTGTTTCTCCATACGCGTTATTCGACACAGTGGCTGACCTGTAGCACAAAACATATCAACATTTTGCTGTTCTCTCTTTGTTTAGCGGTCCTACATTATCTTGTCTCTGTCTGTAAACACTATCAGATGAGATATAGGCATGCATGCATCTATTCTCCCTTCAACCCCCCTCTCTCGCTCTCTCTTTCGCCATCGTTGTAACCTCAAAGCTTACGCTTGAGATGAAGCAATCTTTCCTACTTGAAAATTCACAGATCTCTGACTATCATTGACGATAGAAAGAATAAATGTGCTGTAAATTAGGAATTTTAAATCCCGCGGGCTTAAAAATCACTTGTGATGCATGTTTAGGACTTTAAACTTGAATGAAACGTTTGAGTATCCGCATAAAGCAAACGGGTTATGCACCCCATACCGGAAAGTAATCCACCCTTTACATGTAACCAATGCAAACATTTTCGCGAAAAGGCGTATTACTCGCCATTCATATCCAAATTTGGATCATTTACTAAGGTTTCGGCAACAAGGTAACATTTTACCACTTTCTTCAATATTTTCACCTCTTCGTAAAGTACATCGATTCAAAACAATCCACTCACATGAACTACGGTATGACCCCTAATATTACTGCTTGGTCATATAACTACAGTAAAGCTCAGTGCATCCACAATACGTGCATGATCGTTACCCGTGGTGTTAAGAGTGCATAGGTTTATCGTTTAAAGACACAAACTTTGTGCGAACTTTTGTTACTCAACTTGAGAAATTGCATCTGCCATGAAATGGCTCAATTGATTTACGATATGACGTACCGGTACAGTCCTACTATGTGGTACGGTGCGATTAGAGGTAATATACATGCCATTGTTTCACATGTATCTATCATGTGGAAATACAAATTGCAGCTCTAAAAGACGTTCAATTTTTTACCTTGGGCATTTTCAACCCTCACAATAAAAATGGCATAAGTGTAAATATGGCATAAGTATTAATGAATTTTTCTGCTATTTCCTGTTTGTATAGACAGAATGCTATGACATTATGACAATGGAATTCGAAATAAAGGGCCTTTGTATAGAAGTATCAGTTAAATTAAGACGATTGTAACCTTTATGATTGAAAAACATTGCATTCTGGAATAAAACCTATTCTTTTTTGCAGTACTTTTCAAAGCTTTATCGTGAAGGGGAGATCATGTAAACAATATCTGTTCATATCACACCACACTTTGCGTCATGTAACTTCCTCTTTGTACGTCACAAAGGTGCGCCCTCAGAAGAGAACAACACCTCGCTTTTGATGACAAGCAGAGAGAGTCGGAAGGGTAGTTTTTTTCAAATTACAATAGTTTTCCTCAGATTTATGGCAAGAAGTAGAAACAGCGAGTGACAGAGTTTAAAAAGCCAACAATGATAGAGGCTGAACCTTGGTTGGGACGATTGTAAAGCCAAGTACAATTACATCTAGTTAGCTTTAATCTTGTCAATGGTGGACGATCACTTAGTCGACAAACAGAGGTAACTAACATCACCTCTATAAGCTTTGTATATGAATTTATTAATTCAACGTATAATAATGAATATTGTAAACCAATGATAATGACTCATTTTTGATTGAGAATATCATTCAGCATAAAATCTTGTCTTGCGCTTACTTTATATATTTATGTTATCAATAATCTGCCTTATTGTTTTTGCCTTCAAACGTCTTATGATAAAAATAAAAGGTTTTAAGTTTCTAGGAGATGAATGCAAGAAATATTAACTTTTGGCGTCAATGAGAATCCTGACCACCCTATTCTAAGCAATAACACTTCATGTCTTAGCTCTGTTCTGATCGATGCTTAATAATTGGCATTAATGAAATGATGATTTAACGTTCGGAACATTCAAAATGACAAGATTTCTGTAGATGACATAATATATAAAATGATATCTCGAGAAAAATCGAATCAATGTGAAACGGTGACATTAAAATATATTCGTTTGTTCGAAGTGGCGAAGATCATAGGTGATTTGTTGGTGAGTCAGACAATCCATGATTTCATACAGGGCATATAATGTGTAAGTATTGAACAGAACAGGTCTAAGAACTCAAAGTCGATATATAATAATTTGGCAGAGTAAAGAATTCTTCAAGAGCGCCATAAGGCTTCAATAGCGGTGATTCACATCGTCTATTTTAAATAATGAGATTTACACAACCGAAACATTCTTTCTTTGAAACAATTCTGATCGTCTGTTTGTTCAGTTTCATGGTACATAGACAGTTTATAAATGTTGTTGGCACTATATGCGATCGCAAACCTTATACGCTATTGACAAAATCAAATCTCAATTTCCAGAAAGAGCCACCACATGTTCAGCTGACTTAACAATTATTGGCTCAGCATTAAGATCACGTGACCTGAACCAAGTTGTATTCTGCTTCCTTCATATTACTGGAAGTATTTTCATCCATGTAGTTTGCGCTGTATTGCCGTGACTATTTTGCCATTTTTACTGTAGTGCGGTTTTGGATTTGCTGTTCAAAGATGATGACTTACCGAGCAACAACACCTGTCTGTGTTCTGGTCACGTTAATAGGTCGAGTTGTCTGTATTACCTCAGGTATGTGTAGGAAATCAAACTTGAACTCTCATTCGAGATAACTTTGAATATTTTAGCATGATTTTAAACTTTCGAATTAGAAAATACTTAAGCTTTAATTCAGTCTATTTTGAATTGTGATTATCTGAAGGACAATGATTTATTTGTCATGATTCACACAGGGCAGGTTAAATCCCATGACTTAGAATTGGGGGACTATGCTGTCAAAGTAGCGCTCCATTTTTTGATTCTTAAAATTAATCCAACCATAAATTTATACCTCTGTTATGAAACAAGCTAGAAGGTTTAAAATGTGTGCGTTCAAAATAACATAATTGCAAAATTACAAAACGACATCACCTCATAGATAACATATTTGCTGACTCAGTTTTTCGAAAATCGAAAATCTTATTATTGAGTATAGAGCTAACAAAGGAATAGCAGCAATTTTGAATTTCAAATATCGGTAAATGTCAGGTTATTTTTTATCTATTACCAAAATTTGTACAATGAACCGATATTTCTATTCTTGATTTGGTAAGAGAATAGTTGAAAATTTAAGTAAGGAAAGTTTGAGCAAAAGTTAAAGTCTTTCAATTTTGAACCACATGCTTCCATAATGGTGCACATATTGTAGATACCGAAGCAGAACACTTGACAAAATTTGTACCAGATGTTAACATTGCATTTTATTTTAGCTGTGAGCTTTTTGCATTTTACAATGACGTTGCAAATCCTCTAAAACTCCTCTCTGAAACATTGTATGAAATACAGTGATTTCCCAACTAATACAGCAGCTTCTCCTGCCCTTGTCACGATTGATTTTCCTTGACTGAATAGAGAACACAACAGTCAGAAATTGCTTGTTTGATACGACATCGCGACAGATGGTTACTTCGATATCACAATAACAGGAATTGTTTTATTTTTGTGATTTATGACGACTATTACTTTCACTGCTATCGTGTTCTGCTTTAATTATTATATTTGTACACAAAGTGGACTTTAATATCAAATGTATAATTTTGGTTTCACTAAATAGTCAATGTGCAAAGTATAACATTAAAAGTTGTTGCATATAGATGCACGAATCAGGCGAACTTAGCATTAGAACTTTAATTAGTTTTTATTGAAATAATTTCATACTGTAATTATTCATTACATCACTTTAATCGAGTACTAGCTTGTTTTATCGTTTGTTAATTCCTAACAGAAAAACCCACTTCATATCACAGTAAGTATTAATACAGTGTATTTAACGGAACAAAGTTACTCCTGTATAAAAAGTGACATGGCGTTTTATAGTTTCTCTATTGAACTGTATGCGCGTTACTTGTACGTAGGCGCTAAAGCAAATTAGTTAACTTAATTCTTTGCTTTTCAATTAGTTTTAAGGGTATGAAATGTATACTACGTAAGATAAATAAATATTCTACCTTCTATGCATCTCAATATTCACTTATCTATCCATATTGAACTCCATATTGAAGTATTCGTCAGCTATAATGAAAAGGTGAGGTATTTGGACTTAAAATCTGTCACTGTCAAAGTGAGGACTTCTATAATAGAATTTCATTAATATATATTGGATTACTCAGGGTCAGCAAACGTTCGCTTGGTCAACGGTGAATCGCCGTACTATGGTCAGCTTGAAGTGTATGACAAAACAAACGGTGAATGGCTGCCTGTCTCGTATGGAGGTTACGTTAACCGTCGGGCTTTTACGACAGGAGACATTGTTTGCGAGGAGTTAGGTAAGACCAATTTTCTTCAGAGAAATAAAGTATGTTTACGCATATATTATTGACGGTAAGATGAGTAAGATTTATCATAAACTAACTGATTGTGCAGGCCTTGTCAAACTCTTATCTTGCTCAGCAACCATCACCTTGGCTGACGTGTATATTAAGAGAGCCACATCATATTTTTCCTACGTCAGTGTCATGAATGCATAGCAACACCAACTGATGACACGATAGTAAAATCTGATATGACAGAATACATTGTAAACAAGTCCATTCGCTAAAGTACTGTTAATACGTATAGAACATTGTTTCCTCATATTCCGCATAAGTGTGCTGGTTCCAAACGCGTATCAAGATTGTGTACAAACCTATTGCCGAAGTTTGATCACATCTTACTCTCCATACTACGGCAATGCGGGTATCATTTTCGCATTACTTGATTGCGAGCCGGTGAATAAACCACCGTCTTCCATGCGGATCAGACGTCTGGATTTTTGACAATCCTGGATGATATTGAAATATTCCATAAAATAAAGCTTTTTTAAAAATGTTAGTTGTAATGATAGCAAACTATAAATAATTCCATTTATTCAACCATTTTTTCGTATAATTTAAAGCCCCAAAAGCTGCGAATTGTAAGCATTATTTTCGTGATTTTATTTTCAAACCAAAGTTGGTTTGTGTAAATGTGCTAACTGACAGACATGTATAGAAGTATAACTGCTAGTTGATTTCAATCATGCCTACGCATTTTAACCAGTAAAATAAACGGGTGCCGCAATCATAAAATGGCGCCCCGCGTAAAAATTCAAAAAATGCAGTAATTCCTCAGGCTGCACATACACACTGTGATAATAAAAGAAACAAGCATGGTGCCATTTACTTGAATGCACAACGAACGACGGCCAGTATTTTGTTGTTGTAATCTTTATTTTCTCTGTCACATGATTAGTTTTTGAAAATGGCGGGAAATCTAAAGTGATGTTAAAACCTTTGAATTTACATGCCACTTTCGACACTTATGACAGTGTTATACACTTTTTCATTCTTTAATTGGTCTTAGTCAAGGAAAACTTGGAAAACGGGGGATATGTGAGATTGGTTTATTACACATTCCGGCTATTGAGGCTTTACGAATCTTAAAACCTTTCAAAGTTTTAATATTTTGGTATTGAATGATGAGAATGTTAGCATTTCATTCTCTGCATGAACTTGAAATGATTAGTTACGTTGTATGTGTTTTTTGTGACAAGCAGTGTTTATTCGTTGTAAGTTTGTAGAAAATCAAGCATGGTGATCCAATATTTTTTGTTTAACTTTATATTTATTTTAACATACTGGAATGCAAAATTTTCAACTCAAAAGTATGACAATAGTTTTAATTTTTCCGATCATACATTCCTAAGCAAACATATTACAAGCATCTAACTTTGGTGTTTTTGCTTTTAATAGACCTAATCTCTTGTTTAACACCCTGTTGAAATTTTCAGTATTCAGCTTATCAACACAATCTACATATGTATTATGTACACTTATATTTCCGTCAGTCCAGCCATAAATCGAAATGTCAATATACGATAACACTGCTGTGTATTCATACTCAGGCTGTGTCAACAAGCTTTGAAAGCATTTCAACATGATTTTAAAACAATTTAAAACAATTCAAGGAGATGCACTCTTTTTGTGTGCCAAAGTCAACATTATTTTGTGAACATTGATACACCTATGGTTCTTTTTGGCCATTCTTTTATTAATAACTGCCGATTCTCCTGGTTTTACATTGGTACATTGTTGCTCTCCGGCTTGATCTTGCGTAAAAGTATGTTTCACTGTCATGAGATAATGAGTGACATATGACGAACACTGAGACTTCTTCGACTACACTAGAGTATACGTATATTGACTGAGGGCAACAGAATACGTCTGTACCCTGAGGGACTGTGAGTCACCCCCAAGACAGACTGTTTCCCGAGGCCAAAGACAGAGAGAAACAGTCTGTTTTTGGGGGTTACTCACAGGCCCGAGGGGTTAAAGACGTATGATGTTGCCCTCATGGCCAGTCAATATGTGTTTTATAACAAACCTCACCTGTCTGTGTTCTAATTCGCCAATCGATAGTCACGTGGGATGAGTTGTTTTGTGCTGATCCACGTAAACGACGTCATCGGGCATAATTTGTTGGAACTGTTGCCTGCCAGGCATCGGTTCCGACAGATGATGCCCACTGACGTCAAAAACGACATTAGTGCATTCGCGAACCAGAATGTAAACAAATATGTCGTCTGCGGTAGATCAAAACGATAGTCGAGAAATTTCTAGGTTTATCCTTTTTTCTGAAGAAGAACTGAATGCTCTGGTTCCCAACAAGGACTCAAAACGGTCGAAAACGATAATCAAAGGTACATTGAACGTTTTGCAGAAGTAATGCGATCCTGTCGGGAAAAACTTTAAAATTTCTTGCCGTACCATTCCAGCCTATAAGTACATGCAACAAGTTTTGTGTATGGTACGTTCTTATGCATGACTGCGGCGAGATGTGTTATAAAACACATATTGACTGGCCATGAGGGCAACAGCATACGTCTTTAACCCCTCGGGCCTGTGATTCACCCCAAAAACAGACTGTCTCCCTCGGCCTTCGGCCTCGGGAAACAGTCTGTTTTTGGGGGGACTCACAGTCTCCTGGGGTACAGACGTACGCTGTTGCCCTAATGGCCAGTCAATATGTGTATACTGTCACTGCCACTGTCACCGTAACTGTCACCGTCACTGTCACCGTCACTGTCACCGTTACTGTCACTATCACCATCACCGTCACCGTCACTGTCACCATCACCATCACCGTCACCGTCACTGTCACCATCACCGTCACTGTCACTACCACTGTCACTGTCACTGTCACTGTCACCGTCACTGTCACCATCACTGTCACTGTCACTGTCACTATCACTGTCACTGTCACGGTCACTGTGACTGTCCCGGCTGGTATTTACAGTCCGGGTAGACAGTATCAGGGCTGTAGCTGTATTAACTTTGATAATTTTGACATTATTTTTGTTCAGTTTATGAATTTAACTGCATTCTTTGTTCTACTCGCCATATCATTGTTGCCCTGTCTGTTATTCAGCTCACCAACACAGCCTGCGTATGTGTGTGCATTGTGCATTTGTGTAATTGACAAATGACTTTCAGTCTGGTCTCTAATTCTGATTCATTTATTATCAACAATACTGTTTTCATATACTCGCTTTGTTGACAAGATGAATTGTGTGTTCCAGCATACTGTAGAGGGATTACATGAAACATTATTTTATACATCGCATAGAAATATTGAAAAAAATTATCAACAATTTCATCTCCTGTCCCGTTACAAGGTCTACTTGTTGTTTTAATTATGAAAATTCAAAGTCATTCATGCATTCGAAATAAAAGTTATGAAATGTGATAAACTGTGTCAGATTTTGTTTAATCATTACTAATATTAAAACTGTTGGGTGATATAAAAATTACATTCATTTTCATTATCTATCAAATTATTGAATCTAGATATGTAAAGAAAGGGACACAAAATATTTTCAGATCCCACTTACACCAAGAGAAGAATCGTCAAGTACCCCCTCTACTACCCAAAGAATTTCCAAATCCACCATGAATTTCTTTAGCCTCTCTCCTCCGTATTAAAGATCTCAAGTTTGTTGATGTCATCAAGATTCTATGATTCTCGGTAAATCACAAAAACATTGTTTTTACGTCAAAAGGCAAACTTTAAATCCATGTATTTTTTACTGCATTTTGCACATCATACTCAGTTCAATGCGGAACATTTTTTAAACAAGTACAGGATTCCCAGGAGCAATGTGGACTGGAGGAGAACCAGATGGTCTGAGGGGAGATACGAGGCGACGTATTAAAAACATCGTGTGCGAAAACAAATTATCCCTCGTTGACTGTGACTATGTTATTGGAGAAAAACCTGAGGACACAACTGCAGCAATAGTGAGATGTTTCTGTACGTTATGAGAAATTTATAAGTCAATGAATCAAAACGGAAATTCCAAAGAAATAGGAGAACTGGGACTAGGGCGTCGTCAGGGCCTTTGGTCAGGGTATTGATATATGATATAGAAAGCAATCCAAAAGACCGTGCCTAAGATTCTTATCAAATCAGTCAAATGCTGTTTATCCAATTATCTTCCCCTATACGAACATGCGTACGTATGTACGTATGTATGTATGTATGTATGTATGTATGTATGTATGTATGTATGTATGTATGTATGTATGTATGTATATATGTACTATTCTGCACTATTAGCATGAGCTTTGCTTCGGAATGATTGGATATGATTTGCACAGCATCGTTTAAACTTCTTGTCCCTTGGGCCGCTGTACTATTTGTCACCATTGGCACCTGAGACTATAGCTGGATGGATAATATTCCCCTAAATAGGCAAGTCCCCTGGAGTATGGTCAATTGGATTTGTTATGGCATCTATATCCTTAAATGGTTGTATTTTCTCCGCGCCCGATTTCTCTTTCCGAGTGATTTGATGACTGGCCGTACTCTGCTAGCAGCTGTAGCTCAATTTCACCGAATTTCTGTTATGAACCTTTTGTAATTTTGAATTCTTCAGGAAATACTAATCAGATAGAAAACAACCCATTTGATATATCGTGGTCGATTTAATCAAAAGTGTGCAGTTACTCCAAAGTGTCTAGGAAAAGCAGTCTTTGTCTGATGAAGATAAGTCAAACCTGTTTAGCAAACGCCCTCTGTTAGTCTCCAAATATCCACACGAAAACGCACTTTACGTATCAAACTTCATCCCAACCAATCACTAGAAATGGTTTGGCCCACCTTGATGTATTTATGTGAGCTCCCAAAGAAAATATGATTCAGTAATAAATAAACCTATCTGATGATTGCAGGTGATTGCGTTGTATATTCGTGTGCCTGTGTCTTTGTGTCTACCTCTGTGTCTGTGTGTCTATGTATTATATTTTTTCCTACCCTAGATGATGGCTATCTTGGTCGCTATAATTATCATGACTTATCGAAACTAGTGCCTAATCTTACCAGTGATCAGCTGACAATCCAGGCGTGCTTGGAATATTGCCGCAATCAACGTGAAACGTATCGATACATTGGCTTGCGTAGTGGTGATTTGTGTTACTGTATATCTGATTTATCAAACTTTGAAAGGAAAGGCTTTGGCATCTCAATGCAATGCTCTGGTGACAACGCTCAAATGTGTGGATCTTGGGATAGATACGATATTTATTCAAGTGGGTATCAATAAGGAAAGGTTTATATTTCATACATATCTCTTGAACTTCCTTTTATCAGGAATGTTATAAAATTGACAATTATTACGATAATATCCAGGAACATAAGACAGTCTTAACAATATTGAAGACCAATACGTGAGATCATGAAGCAGTTGTTATTGTCTGACCATTTATTGTTTGGTTTGGTTTACTTTTGGTTTGTTTATTTAACTATTTTCTATTCGCTGAAATTCATTATGTGTCTATATTTCATTTTGATAATTTGCTATCTTCGTTTTTTTCACAATACGCTCATGTGTAGAAGCAAAAGATTCATTCGAGATTGTAATTCACAAGTCAGATATAGTCCTTGATCCACAAGAATTGCCTATTTGACAGGATATTAAATTAAAATGGCAATTTCACAGTTAAATACGCCATCACAAGTCCGTTGTGTGTATTCGTCTTTTTCCTGTCGTTTCTCTTCAATCGATTGTCGGGGCTCCAAGCATAACATTATGAAAGTACTAATACAATGTGGTGAATCTGGAAACTTCATCTTCACTTTGATATTTAACGTGAACTATTTCAATCTGTATTCGAAAAGTAATCACCAACTTGACAGTTATCCAGACACGTGAAAAAACAACATAACTACATATTTTCTTGATATGAATTGTTGTAGGCAATTAGTAGAATGCACAGTTTCTGTCAAGTTGCAAGCGAGTACGAGAACTAACATACTTTGGACTTTACAGTCATTATAAAACACTTATTCCAATTTTCAGTATCGATTGGTGCCTGTGGAGGTCACGTGTACCTGAATGAAACAACAACCATCTACTCACCTGGATTTCCTGGGTCCTATTCACCCAATGAATCATGCTCATGGACACTAGAGACTTCGACAGATGGAGTGTTAGGAACCGAATTTACTTTTTTGAATATTGGAAGAAACGATGAACTGGAAGTATCTTTCTTCGATGGAGGATGGCATTATGTTGATATCCTGAAAGCACCAGCTTATTTTTGTTCCAGCAAATTACAGCTTTCTTTTCTTTCTCAAAGAAGAAATAACTTTGAGAAAGGGTCGTTCATCGTGAAGTTTAGAGGTACCTTTAAATTTGATCTGAAAGTCGTTAACACTTCAAACTTAAGAAGCACCCTGTCTCTTTTGTATAATTTGATAACATGCTCATGACTAAACTTATCTAATTGGATTACTATAAATTATCATTTAACAATGTATAATACAGTTGTTCCCAAATTGCAAACACATATCATCGTTACAGCATCAAAAGAGGGAGATTTTCAAAATATGTAGAATACCCTTGGCCGTCAACCTTTGAGCGAAAGACTAAATACCCAAATTATTCAGGATCTACCTCCCTATTTCTTTAATCAGAATCAGTCCCTGATTGTCAACCACCGCTCAACCTGACCGACCACAGCATGACGTTTGAAAGGTTTTGTCCATATTTTCAAGGGGATATTTTGTCGATCTCCTGCAAGGAAGGTTACATGCTAGATAGTGTTCATCGAAGTATAGAATGCCTGGAAAACGGGAAGTGGAACGACACAATACCAGAGTGTGCAGGTATTAGCAAATCATACTTGTCTAGTTTAGGACTCGGTTAACTTTTCTAGCGCATTTAAGTGGTATAGATTAGGTTGAATTTGAAAACTCATTGATTCCAGTATTCGCTTTCTCACTTTAGTCTTGTTTCATGTTTGCCAGTAACTTGGTATAATTAATCAACATTAAAGATATTCCACTTTGCAATACGTTATGAATGTACGTAATGGAGTATGAATTCAACACTGATTAGGTCCTTGGAAGTGTATTATCTATTGGATTTATATGGCTTACTATGCAACAACACGTTAAAATAGAAAAGTTGAAAAAAGTCTTATCATTTGACTTTCTCTACTTTTAGCATGTACTACCAAATAACACGATTCGATTAGAACTAATTTGGGATATTATTGGATGTTGAAGTAGTGTCGATTTAATCTGCAAATGTAAGCTCATCTGCTTTTCTTTTTAAGTTACACATTTGTTTTTATGAGTAAAGTGTAAAATTGCAACATTCAGCTATAGAACACTTAACAATTTTGATAAATTTGAAAAATATGAAGATCCAATCATCCCACATTAGTTCCAATCATGTTAAATGAGCCTATAATTCTATTGCAATATGTTTGACTTCATGTAGTAGATTGTCTGAAGTATAATGGCTATCAAGTGTGTCCTTCAAAACACGCCAAATGAAAAATTTAGCTGTGAGATAAAGCCAGCAAATAACATTCATGCTATTATTTGAAGACATACATTTATTATTGTGATAATATACAGTTATAGATTGCGGGAACCCCGGCAACGTCGATGACGCAGAGATAGATGAAGTAGACATTAGTTTCACGTACAACAGTTCAGTGAGATATGCATGCCATGAAGGATACCATATCGAAGGAAGTGACGTAATTACTTGTACCGATTCTGGAAACTGGACATCAAAACCGTTTTGCGTCGAAAACCGTGAGTTGTTGGTTTTGTCATGAAGAGAGAAAGGTGTTTTATTTTTATAGCGCTTTCTGTCTGTATTAAATTGAATGCATATAACAGGGCAATAGCCCACTACAAAATTTTAGGATCAATTCCACGCTTGATCTTGATGACTTATTGACCGAGAAGATACCATCTTCGTGCAGGGATATGTGTTTGATACACGTTTCCAGAACATAACTTGTCGATGAAAATGTGTCTTTAGTATGCTGGACGTGTGTACAATAGTAAACGTGTCAATGAAGTCCGTAATAAGTCGAAAAAGACACAATTTTTGGGCACCTAATAAACTTTAATTTCTGTCATGTTTTAGAATTTTAAAGTAATTTTAAGAGGCACGAACTAACGTTTCAAATTTATCAAACGATTATATGATGTTAGTCAATTTATTTGTCTGATTCTCTGCGTGTTTCTACAAATATCAAATGCTTCGGCAACCGCAGCTGCTCCAAGCCATAAGACAGCACGTAGCCGTCATCTTCTACAAACTTAAATAGTTTTCTTTTAAATTAGATTTACATACCTCAAAATTATCCCAGCCTGGATCTGTTTTTGGAATCGGTAAGTATCAGTTCGATTTAAAACAGTAAACCGATGGCATTGATGACGTAGGAAGTACCTGACTCTATGATTTTCGTCTGAACACAGTCCCGTAGGGGGCGTGGTCTGACTGACTTAGGCATGGGGATTTATAAAACGAGAAATTGATAGCCAAGATGGTCAGTCATTGATATGCGATTCGATTTCCGAGTGCTTGGTTGGCTTTTTAACAATTCGAATGGAAATAATTGACTCTGATTTTGAATGTAGCTTCACTTTAGGGCTACTTCTATACCTGCATTGTGTTGATTAAAAAGGTCCCTGACAGTCCGCTTATTAAATCGCGTTACAAACTCAACTGTACTGTCACGTGCTTCTTTTTATGACTGTATCTAGGTAACAAGGTCTAAAAAGACGTGCGAGGCATTGAAGTAAATCACTCATTGGACAACGGTCCATAGAGGGACCGTGGTTGAGGTATACAATGCAGGATTCGGGGCACAATTTTTTTTTCGCCGAGGTCTCCGCTACGTATCGATCGGTATCGGGGGTAGCGGAAACCAAATAATCTTGAAATAAATAGATTTCTAGCCGTAATGATGTATTAGTACGCTGGTACAAGTTTTGATTGTATTACATAATAGAAAAGCCGGACTTTTTTCTCTATCTTACACTTGACATTAATGACAGCCGGAACTTTTTTATAAATGAGCACCTACTTTCAAAGTGTCTATAAAACCTGTAAAATGAAATTTGCAGCGTTTGTAATCAAATAAATTGGTGTCGGTTACGACGAATAAATTAAAGGGATGCTTTTGGTTGACTGGAGATTCAAATTAGTACAAGTAAGAAATCTTAAATCGTTTTTTTTTTATTTTTCCTAAACGATCGCAACTTTGCCCAAAATTTTTAAAATAATATAATTACATTTACAGATTTATTGAGCATTATGAGGTAGCGGACATTTTTTCCCATTCCAGAATATGCTCAAAATCGGTAGCCCATAGAACACAAGGTAGCAGAGGGTAGCGACGGGTAGCGGACAAGTTTCAGACTTTATTTTCTCTAAAAGATTGTTTGGAGGAGTCAAAATCGGTAGCCCATAGGAGACAAGGTAGCGGAGGGTAGCGGACATTTTTCCCATCCAGAATATGCTCAAAATCGGTAGCCCATAGGAGACAAGGTAGCGGAGGGTAGCGGACATTTTTCCCCATCCAGAATATGCTCAAAATCGGTAGCCCATAGAACACAAGGTAGCGGAGGGTAGCGACGGGTAGCGGACAAGTTTCAGACTTTATTTTCTCTAAAAGATTGTTTGGAGGAGTCAAAATCGGTAGCCCATAGGAGACAAGGTAGCGGAGGGTAGCGGACATTTTTCCCATCCAGAATATGCTCAAAATCGGTAGCCCATAGAACACAAGGTAGCGGAGGGTAGCGGACAATATTTCCCCATCCAGAATATGCTCAAAATCGGTAGCCCATAGAACACAAGGTAGCGGAGGGTAGCGACGGGTAGCGGACATATTTCAGACTTTATTGTTACTAAAAGATTGTTTGGAGGAGTCAAAATCGGTAGCCCATAGGAGACAAGGTAGCGGGTAGCGCATTTTTCCCATCCAGAATATGCTCAAAATCGGTAGCCCATAGGAGACAAGGTAGCGGAGGGTAGCGGACATTTTCCCCATCCAGAATATGCTCAAAATCGGTAGCCCATAGAACACAAGGTAGCGGACATTTTTCTCATCCAGAATATGCTCAAAATCGGTAGCCCATAGAACACAAGGTAGCGGAGGGTAGCGACGGGTAGCGGACATATTTCAGACTTTATTGTTACTAAAAGATTGTTTGGAGGAGTCAAAATCGGTAGCCCATAGGAGACGAGGTAGCGGAGGGTAGCGGACATTTTTCCCATCCAGAATATGCTCAAAATCGGTAGCCCATAGGAGACAAGGTAGCGGAGGGTAGCGGACATTTTTCCCATCCAGAATATGCTCAAAATCGGTAGCCCATAGAACACAAGGTAGCGGAGGGTAGCGACGGGTAGCGGACAAGTTTCAGACATTATTTTCTCTAAAAGATTGTTTGGAGGAGTCAAAATCGGTAGCCCATAGGAGACGAGGTAGCGGAGGGTAGCGGACATTTTTCCCATCCAGAATATGCTCAAAATCGGTAGCCATAGAAGACAAGGTAGCGGAGGGTAGCGGACATTTTTCCCCATCCAGAATATGCTCAAAATCGGTAGCCCATAGAACACAAGGTAGCGGAGGGTAGCGACGGGTAGCGGACAAGTTTCAGACTTTATTTTCTCTAAAAGATTGTTTGGAGGAGTCAAAATCGGTAGCCCATAGGAGACAAGGTAGCGGAGGGTAGCGGACATTTTCCCATCCAGAATATGCTCAAAATCGGTAGCCCATAGAACACAAGGTAGCGGAGGGTAGCGGACATTTTTCCCCATCCAGAATATGCTCAAAATCGGTAGCCCATAGAACACAAGGTAGCGGAGGGTAGCGACGGGTAGCGGACAAGTTTCAGACTTTATTTTCTCTAAAAGATTGTTTGGAGGAATCAAAATCGGTAGCCCATAGGAGACAAGGTAGCGGAGGGTAGCGGACCTTTTCCCCATCCAGAATATGCTCAAAATCGGTAGCCCATAGGAGACAAGGTAGCGGAGGGTAGCGGACATTTTCCCATCCAGAATATGCTCAAAATCGGTAGCCCATAGGAGACAAGGTAGCGGAGGGTAGCGGACATTTTTCCCATCCAGAATATGCTCAAAATCGGTAGCCCATAGAACACAAGGTAGCGGAGGGTAGCGACGGGTAGCGGACAAATTTCAGACTTTATTGTTACTAAAAGATTGTTTGGAGGAGTCAAAATCGGTAGCCCATAGGAGACAAGGTAGCGGACCTTTTTCCCATCCAGAATATGCTCAAAATCGGTAGCCCAAGGAGAACACAAGGTAGCGGACATTTTTCCCATCCAGAATATACTTAAAATCGGTAGCCCATAGACACAAGGTAGCGGAGGGTAGCGACGGGTAGCGGACATATTTCAGACTTTATTGTTACTAAAAGATTGTTTGGAGGAGTCAAAATCGGTAGCCCATAGGAGACAAGGTAGCGGAGGGTAGCGGACATTTTCCCATCCAGAATATGCTCAAAATCGGTAGCCCATAGAACACAAGGTAGCGGAGGGTAGCGGACATTTTTCCCCATCCAGAATATGCTCAAAATCGGTAGCCCATAGAACACAAGGTAGCGGAGGGTAGCGACGGGTAGCGGACATATTTCAGACTTTATTGTTACTAAAAGATTGTTTGGAGGAGTCAAAATCGGTAGCCCATAGGAGACAAGGTAGCGGAGGGTAGCGGACATTTTCCCCATCCAGAATATGCTCAAAATCGGTAGCCCATAGGAGACAAGGTAGCGGAGGGTAGCGGACATTTTCCCCATCCAGAATATGCTCAAAATCGGTAGCCCATAGAACACAAGGTAGCGGACATTTTTCCCATCCAGAATATGCTCAAAATCGGTAGCCCATAGAACACAAGGTAGCGGAGGGTAGCGACGGGTAGCGGACAAATTTCAGACTTTATTGTTACTAAAAGATTGTTTGGAGGAGTCAAAATCGGTAGCCCATAGGAGACAAGGTAGCGGAGGGTAGCGGACATATTTTCCCATGCAGAATATGCTCAAAATCGATAGCCCACAAGACACAAGGCAGTTGAGGGTAGCCGACGTGTAGCCGACATTTTGTCCGTGCAAATTTTTATGTGAAACAACAGTAGCCCTAAGGATCCAAGGTAGTCTAGGATAGAGTAAGGGTAGAGCGCATTTGGCAACATATTTTCCATCATGAATGTGACTATATAAGCGGTATCCTTTACAACACATGGTGCGGGCTGGGAGCCGACATTAGTTCCTACATAGCTTAAGACTTATCACAAATTGTAACCCATAATAGACACAACGCTTTACATTCCGTTCATTGCGACGGCATGCCGACTCCTATAGAATTTATTACGCATGTATTACATTTCAGAGCTGTTTTAAATAAAAGTGTGACACCAGTTTTGAATTGTCCTTCTTGCGGCAACGTAAACTTACAGAATTTTTCTTTACAGTGTCCACTTTGTGGCTAAAGATTGAAAAGATAAGCTAAATGTGAATGGGTGGTTTGTATTGTCATTTATTAATTTTTTTAAAACAATATAGCAGATCGTCTATTTATCTAAGCAATAATGTACCCCTCCCAGCTTATAATGGACGAAAGCAAAATTTGCACAACAAGGCGGGGCCGAGTACATGATGGAGCGCAAAGTTTGCTTGATGAGTCAATTGTGGGAGGACGGGGATATATTAATGCTGTTATTTTATAGTTTTTGAGATGTCACTGACTTTGAAGATGTACAAAACATCTTTGATAGCAATGATGGATGATTGGATACATTATCAGTATGTATCTGAGGGTATGAGGTCACAAAATTCACTGGTATTGACAAAGCTATAATAATATTACACCTCAACTACAGTACTGATCTCGTGATTGGATGCAACTCTGCAACGTGACATTCCAAAAAACTGTGATATAACGTGGTTTGAATTGCTATTGCCCTCTTGCCGGCAAGCCGTCCGAACGCCATTGGTAGCGCACATACACACAGTACAAATACTGTATTTTGTGATGATTTCAAATTTTCGGTGCAATAAAGATAACAACACATGCCCTCAGGCTGGTGCTCTTGACCAAAATATTGATTATACTCTTGGTAGAAACAACAGTGATCCGGAGCGATCCACGCAAGAGATCTACGCCTATTCCCGGTCATCCCATAGAGCATTTCCTTGGTCGTGTCAAACTCTGTAGGTATATGTACAGTGAACAACCAAATTGTGAGATTTTATGTTGTACAACGTATTGGCGTACAAGACTGGCATATATCAATGAAACTCAAAATGAATGTTGTATTTCATAATTCGGCAACGAAAATATCTGTCAGGGTGAAACCTTTAATTGACTTTATTATAATTATGAACGTTCACTGTGCGCAATGCACCACGGAATTCGAACCTTATAAGAACTTTCAGGCCATCTGGGACTAGTACACCTAAGGGAGCCGTCATTATTTACGGCCTGGGGATCGTAAGCATGTGAGGGAGTAACTCAAAAATTGAAAACTTCAAGGGGGTTGCTCAAAATGTGGAGAGGAAGAAGGGGGTTACCTAATTTTTTAAGCAAAATAAATTGAAACACCTCTCAAATTGCACCATGTTGCACCATCAATTTCTCAAAATTTTCGACGCGAGAGGGGGACACCCCTCCCGTGCTCTCCCCTTAGGGCGTTCTAACAGTTTACTAATTCAAAACAAATTAAAAAAACACCTTTGAGGCTTTCAGATTGCACCAGGCTGCACCATTAAACAAATCAATTTCTCAAAATTTTCCACGCAAGATCGTGAATATCCCCTCTGACACTTCCCCCTCAGCCTCGCACATGTTATTCCCCTTTTACTTTCAAACTCTGCCCAGTCATATATCCTAGTGAAAACCCAGTCATGATACTCATCCAAATTAAACAGTACTATGTGGTTAGATACTGGTTATAGCGTGAGCTTTAATATCTATATTTTGTTGTCACTTTGAATTTCATTTAGTTTGTTTCACCTTTTTCAACCGTCATTAGATAACCGATAATAATAAAGCAGGGTACATCAGGATTTGAAAGGTCTTTACTATCGCTGTATTTTTGTAAATTTTACAAGTACGTGTATTGGTATTTAGCTCTTCTATGAGGGGGGGGGTCAGTCAAAATTTCTGAGTTAGAGAGGGGGGTTACTCAAATTCATCATGGTTTGCAAGGGGTACTCGAAATTTCGGAGTTTCCGATGAAATTACCCCAACCCACCCCACCCCACCCCCGCCAGACCGTAAATAATGACGGCTACCTAACAGTCGCATGGTCGAGTTACACGAGGCACCTCGTTAGGCAACGCGACGAGCAACGCGGTAGGCAATTCGAGTTGCCCTTGGAGCTGCCTCGTTTGTATGATATCGTCGCGTCGTCCGATGAGGTCAGGCGACGCCGCGTGGAAAACCGACACGTTGGTTTTTCAGGCGACAAGTCAATCATCATCATCATCATCATCATCATCGTCGTCATCATCGTCATCATCTTCATCATTATTTTATTGCATTATTTAATATTCAAGAAATATAATACAATTCAAATTCCGCAGAATACATTGACAATAAGAAGCTACGAATATAGTTTTGTGCTAGTCGAGCCTAGCCTGTTAACTTATATGTACATTGTATTGAAACATGTATTGATGTATATACATGTAATTTTGTGAAGAGAAGATGGTAACTGTGACAGTAAAAAATCCCACAAAGTTAGATGATTACAGCTAGAATTCGTTATACCTTCGTACTTAAGCACATTAACATAGAGCAAGACATTCTCATAAAAGATGGCTTTTGTGAACTTACACCTAGAAGTTTGATTTTTAACAAAAATCAACAATATGTTCTATATTTTTGCACCTGTGTAAGATATTGAAGATTGACCTGCAGATGTATACATGTGCGGCATACGCATTTAATAGTGTGCTAAAATTGCGTAATGGCTGTATGCATGCGTAATTTCACTTCCGCACTCGATGGATGGAATAAAAACTGACTACAAAATACGATGAGCCGTTCAATAAATCTACACTACCAATTCGGATTGTACGATGTACATGTAACATTATTTTAATGTAAACAAGTTCGACGAACAACTTGAACAACTGGGCTGTGTTTCAAACATGCTGAGACGTAACAGCGAAGGGTATACATGCGGCCGTCAAAACACATCGGGCAACCCAAAGGTTAGAGGTATTGCAGCTTATTCAGGCACTAGCAGTGTTCGAAATTTAAACATTTATATTTACACATCAAAACGTAACTATGCAGGGCTCGAAATTAACTTTTTACCCTGGTAGTCCACTTGGGCTACCATTTTTTGAAGTTGGTAGCCCAGTGACAATAACTGGTAGTCCATGAATATTTTAGTTTAGGGATACTGTACTCGTCCGTGTATAAGCCCCGGTTCAGCAATGAAAGAGATCCATCAGCATTCATGAATTATTTTGAAAACAAGGTGTCGCAACTTCGTGACAGGATTGGTCTACAACCGCACAGCTGTGAGATTGATGTACACAATGTAATACCGACCCATACTTTAGCTAAATTTGACCCGGTGTCACCTGGGGATATAATTGCGTTAGTGAAACAGTCATCACCGAAATCTTGCGGCTGACTCGCAGCGTGTTTGCAAGGTTATATCTGATTGGTCGATTGTCACTATTAACAGCAACTTAGGGAGTTTATTTGTATTATTTCATTATAACGGTACGATTCTGCCAACCAACAATTGGATAACAGCTTCGAAATCGCTGCGAGTCGGCCCAAATCTTGTGAACTCGACATTCTGCCGCATGGAGTGTTGAATAAATGTGTACACATCTTGGCACCTTTCCTTGCGGATCTATTCAACAATTCGTTCACAACTGGCATCGTTCCGAGTCATTTTACGTCAGCGATAATTCGTCCATTGTTAAAGAAAGTAGATCTTGATCAGAACATTCTGAAGAAGTACAGGCCGGTTTCAAACCTCCCTTTCTTATCGAAAGTCCTCGAGCGGGCTGTTGTTCAGCAATTGAACCAGCACCTCACTTGATTTAGTCTTTTCACAAAGTTTCAAAGCGCTTACCGTGCTAACCATAGCACAGAAACTGCTCTCCTCCGTGTTCACAATGACATAATGCTTGCCTTGAATAATAAACATGATGTGATTCTCATCATGTTAGATCTATCAGCGGCGTTCGACACAATTGATCAGGAAATTATGCTTCAGAGACTACAATTTCGTTTCGGTATAACGGGCAAATGTCTATCTTGGTTTCGTTCGTACCTCGTTGATCGCCAGCAATGCGTCAAGGTTGGATCTGCATCATCCCCATTTTCTCGCATGAAATACGGTGTTCCGCAAGGATCTGTTCTCGGCCCTCTCTTATTTACACTCTACGCTGCACCTCTTGAAGACATCTTCGTACACCATGGGATTGATTGCATGATATACGCGGACGATACGCAAATTTATGTCATCTGCAATAGACCTGACGATATTCGTAATAACATTGAACTCTGTGTCGACGACGTCCGCAGCTGGATGAAATCTAACATGCTTGTACTGAACGACAACAAAACTGAAGTTATTCACTTCTCATCACGTTTAAAATCTGATGTGACAAAGCTAGACAGTCTGAGAATTGGTCAATGCGACATAATCCCTTCAGTTTTAGTCAGAAATCTTGGCATTACTTTAAGTAAGGACGGTAGCATGTCTGACCATATCAATATGTTGTGCAGAAATGGTTTCTTCTCTTTGCATAGAATAAGTAAGATTCGTGAACTTCTTGACAGATCTACAACTGAAAAACTAGTCCATGCATTTGTGACGTCTCACTTAGACTACTGTAACAGTCTTTTGTTTGGTACCCCTAAAGGACAACTTGCTCGACTACAGTCTTTACAGAATGCTGCGGCGAGGTTAGTTTCTCGTACGCGCAAAATTCGATCATGTCACACCCGTTCTCAAAGATTTACATTGGTTACCTGTAGAGGCCCGCATCAGATTTAAAATTCTGTTGCTTACATTCAAAATTATCCATGGAAATGCACCTATTTATCTGAGAGATTTATTAGATTTATATGTACCTGCCAGAGACCTGCGATCGAGTGACAAATTATGTTTAACCCAGCCCCGTGGCAACTTTAACAAGACATATGGACAGAGAGCGTTTTCAGTATGTGCACCCTTACTATGGAATGATTTGCCATTTGAAATTAAGACCGCCAGAAGTGTAGATAGTTTTAAGCGCAGTTTGAAAACCTACCTTTTTACTCAGTTTTATGTGTAATTTTCTGTTTTAATTTTTTAGTGTGGTTGTATTTTTAAATTATTTTATACAGCTATGTACAATGTGCTGAGACGTATGTGTAGTGCATTTTAAACAATTTTTAATAATAATAATAATAATTCAGCAACACAAAATAGCAATATAACTAGGGTCTTCCACTCGAGAAACCCCATGTTATGTGTCACGAACGCTTAATTTATGCTAATTTATGTACATTTTGAACACTTTCTATCACTTTCAAAATCGGCTCACACATCCAAAGAAATTGTAACTTGAGTAAAGGAAAACAGAAAAAAAATATTCTCATGATCTTTATGAACTGGCATGCCTTGTTACAACTGAGTATCTCTATACAGAACGTAATACATTGATACTGATCGACAACCATAGATAAAAGACAGCGAAACTCAGCCACGATTTCCAAGCTTAACTGACACATGTGTTTTATATCGCTGTTTCAAATTAAACTGATTACACAATCTCTGGATACAGAAGTGACAGTTTTGTGAAATTTCAGCATCAAAACCCCAAAACTTGACACAAGTACGTCTTGTATGCTGCCTATCAACAGCATAGTGTGAAGTGGCAAGCAAAGACTGCACACGGAAAATCAACTCAATAGTCTAGTATCAAACGCTCTGCATCTTGTGAAAACAACAACATAGCAGTGAAAATTGTAATAGTCACCAGAAAAAACTCTTCACAGATGAAAGGATAATTGCTTCAAACAAATGAAACTGCATGTTGATTCACGGTCCCTCCACAAAATTGTGAAGGGACCGTGGATCAACATGCAGTTTCATTTGTTTGAATGAAACATTTGCATTTAGCTCGTCCCAAAGTGACGGACATCGCACGTCAAGTATTTCATCTCCCAGGCTTTGGTAGTCCGTGTGGGCTACCATTTCATGGACTTTGGTAGCCCCAGGGAAAAGTTGGTAGTATATGGACGCGGGACTACCGCTAATTTCGAGCCCTGCTATGGATATTCAGTCTTGCACTGCTCTTGGTAGCCTGGGTGTGGTTGTGGATGGAATTTTTTTGGTAACCGGTGCATTATCATCACGGCTCACGGCTTCACTTTGGCGCTGATCCCCTGTTGTTGTATCGGCGACAACAGGACAATATGTCGTGGATTCCGACATGGGTTCAATTTCACTGCTCTTCTCCGTGTTCTCCATGTTGGGTTGCCCAGAAGTGTCTTTCGATTGATCCTCTGAATCATTTTTTCACGGACTCTTTGATCAAATTTGGGGACAGCTAGATGCGATCATCATGAACGGTTGGCATTTAATTTGTTGCAACATTTCTGTCAGTCACTCACTTTGCGTCATAAGTTTCAGAAACTATCGCTCGCCTGAAAATTATCAACGTATACGTAGTTCATAGATACAGTTGATATGATAACGTGCCTTTTAATACGATGCCAATGTTTCAGACAATGCCCAGAGAATCCGACTCGGAAACTTTCCACACAAATGAGTGATTGACAGAAACGTTGCGACAAATTTAATGACAAGCGGGCACTAATATCCTCTGGTTCTCACAAGAGCTCAGTCACGGGGAGTGCTTTCGGAAACATTTTACTGTTTTCCTATGCGAATAGAAAACGCATAACAATGAAAGAAATGCGTAGAGAGAGAGAGAGTCAATTCCAATGCGTGAATACGCATTTTTTGTGCGTGTAAACGCGATCACTCTTGATAATATGAAAATAATATGATAAGTAGTAAGGAACATTTTGATGGAGCAAATCAAACATAAAAGTACAGATTTAGCAACTTGCAGAGCTTATGAACATCCTGAATACGTAGATTTTAGAACAAAGGTGAAGATTGCTCTCTAAATTCAGAGAATATTATACTGCGCATACACATTTTCTGAGCGATATGAATTGGATTTAGATACGATGAAAATGTATTCCCCCATACTTCTAAGCCATATGTTACATGGGTTGAATAATGATATATAGTGCAAAATGAGAATACTTTGTGGTACAGCGTGTCTTAATTTAAATAATATTCCGGCCTTCTTTCTTATCATCGCGTTTACCTTTGTAATGTGTTGTTTCCATGTAAAGTGCTTATTAATAATTACCCCCGACAAATGATGCTTGGTGAATCTGAACTAGAGGTTGATTTTTCACACACAGATAACCATGTAAATACACCGCTCTACGTTTTTGATGGAAAATACATAGTTTGTCTCATTTATGTTTAAGGTGAGCCTATTAGCGTCAAACCAACGTGTTACATTTCTCAAAAGATTTCTATGGTGAAAGATCAAAATAGTGCCATTAGAATATGTATGAAAAAGGGTTGAGTCTGCAAATAGACGAAAGTCGAAGTAATCGCATGAATTAGGAAGATCATTAATGTAAAGAAAAAATAGTGTAGGACCAAGTATTGATCCCTGTCTCCACATGCGACAGGTAATTGTCATGAACTGAATTAATACAATCTACAGACACATGTTGATATCTCTGATAGTAAAGGTTCCCCATAATATAGGACCTTTACTAAGAGGATTTCATTGTCAATGGTATCAAAATCCTTCGAAAATCTGGGAAGATTCTTATTGTACTATTTTCCTGGTCAATTTGTGATGTCAGGTGCCTCAGTAAATTTATAAGAGACAACTCTGCACTATGGTTCTTACGAAAACCATACTGATGCTTATAAAAAAGTCATGATTGTTAAAATAATTTACAAGCCGATTATTGACAGTCTTGTCCAAAATTTTGCTAATAAGAGGTAACGCTGAAATAGGGCAATATTTTGCAGGAATCTCTTTTGGACCTTTTTAAAGATGCTACTACTCTAGCAACTTTAAGAGCATCTGAAAATTTACATTTGCAAAAAGAAAAATTGAAAATATGACAAAATGGAGCTGCAATATGTTCGGCTGCACTGACTAAAAGCTTCGCAGAAATGTTGTCATACCAAGCATGGTGTGGGATCGCCTATTGGTATAACCAATATAGTCAATGGGCCATCACAGTCTATTGTCTCCAAATACCATCTTCTCCTAGGCACTTCCCGTCACTATGTTTTCCAGTGAGCTAGGATATTCGGTTATCATAATATGGTTGTTTGTCATTAATCTGGCGGTGGGTATGAGTGTTGGTCCTGTTGCCATGACACTGCAATAGCTAAAATCGGACATCTCCGAAAATACCATGACACTAAAGGTATATGTATTTGTTGGTATTTGAAGCTGGCAAGTTAATTGCTATCGCAATATAGGTCATTGAAGGTCATGGTCATACCTACTTAGGGTCGTTGCCAAGGCAGTGCCCTGTCGAAAAAAACTTTTTCAGGGAAAAGGAGGAAAAGCTTTATGACTTATATCATATACCTTTGGAATGAAAATGCACAAAACACAATCTAATTATCTACAAAATTAGGCCATCTATGCAATGCTTGAGCGATACAGCGCTGTAATTTTTCAAAGTCAAAGTGCAATTTAAACTGCAGAAATTGATATTTAAAGTCACTTTCCAAAGGTAGAGCAGCACTCTTTACATAGCATGTTTAAGCCTGTATTACGCTATATTGAACTTTGCCGGAACACCACTCCCCCGATATACGAACACACAATATTATCAGAAAGCTGAGTATCTGACCTTATTTCTCAGTGAAGTTGCAAACTGAAACTCCTGAATGAGGTTTTGATCTCTGATAACTTTATGACATGGTCATGTTTCTTTTCAAAGATGAATCTAGGCTCTTTCCATGTAAGTCCTTAGTTTTATTTTCGGAGATATTATCACTACCAAAATGTGATTTATCTTTCTTCTGTGGCAGCAGAGAGGTTACCAAACGAAACTACATGGCCGTAGCCTGCAAGGGGTTGGGAGGAAGGGGGACAGCTGCCCCGCCCCCCTCTGGAATTTTGGTAAACAGGCAAATTTTTCGAATACACAGAGATGCTTATAAAACACTTATATTTTCCGGGGCGATTCCCAGCACGCGTGCTTTGGATTGATGAATTTATACTAATCTCCAGTGTCGCTGTACCTACACTGACTCGTCGCTGCAATTTCTATTGTTTCTATGGTTTATTGTACGCTTGGTTAACTGAGTAAAGTGTTTCACCTAAATAAAGTATGTTGTCATTTCACTTCGGGTCACGTGTTCATAACAACTTTGGCAAACCCAAAATGTCCAAGTTACTTTGTAATTATTTAAAAATCACTCTGTGCATGTTACTATGTCATTATTTGTGATTTACTGACTGATAGGCATAGGCCAGGACGGGATTTAATCGATATAGCTGTCGGACATTTCTGTCAAAACTATAAATGATATACCCCCTCCCGGACAATAATTTAATCGGCTTCATATCAGACATTATTTGTGCAGTTTCTTTTCCTTCACTATGGCCCGGGACGAGGGGGGGGGGGCAGTATTGAGTTAATAATAATTGTCAGAAAATCATAATTAACACTTTATTTGTATATTACCGGCATTAAAATCGAGACGGTAGGGGTCATTAATTTAGGGCAAGGCCACTATTTTTCATGCAAAAGATTGGGGAAGGTCTCACTATTTTCCACGCAACCAGAGTTGTGCCTCGTGTAACACGGTGCAAAAGTTATACATCAAATATCTGTCCCCATTCTTATTCCATTCGAATAAACCTCGAGTATAACCAAAACCCTTTTGTAATATGCCAAGGTGGATCTGTAAGCCGCGAATGAGATCTGCAGACTGGTCAAGCCAAATATACTGACGTCTTCGAAGTCACCATGACCGAGAGGACAGACTGACAAAAATGAGATTGCGACTGTGACTGACGAAATCACTGCTACAGTGATATAACGGATCACGTTATTACACAGGCATAAAAAATCACCACAGATGACGCCCCGACGAAACAAATTGTAGTCCACGATTAAGGACGAGAAACACTAAGCGTTGAATTACTTTAAGACGCAGTTCTAAACTTAAAGATCATGCCACGATAAAAAAGCGAGCTGTAACACATGAAAAGAAGAGACAAGTACATGAGCAATGAGGTATTTCAGTGTTTCAGGGTCGCTGAGAGGAAACGGCCCCCTTTCACACTAAGAATCTCTGATAAATAATTACCTAGAAACGCATATGAACCATTTAATATTCGAAAGCCTAGATATTAACCAAACCAACTGCGCTTATGTTGTATCAAGTGCTTACTCAAGTATCATGTTACGGAAAATTTAAATAACCTTTAAAAATCCTTTTTGACAATGCAACAATATTCCCGGTAAAAAAATTGTACACCAAATATCAAAACTATCAGACAAGTACTTTTTAGGAAACATTTTTTGACCAAAAATGACAAAAAGTGCCCCAAAACTCTAAAATTGTAGATTACGTTATAATTTGAATATCTCACATTTTGCCCATCCCTTTGAACCTGTATACCAAATACAAAAGCTGTCAGACAAGTGATTTTGGTGAAAAATTTTTTTTTACCAAAATTGACAAAATTTACCTTAAAGGGACATTAGCTGTAACTTTTGACTAATTTTTCACTACTCTTTTTCAATGTATCAACTACAGAATTTTACTATAATCCAATCATCATGACCAATACTCGGTGTCCTGGTTGCCAACACGGCTTGTATATGTGAAATGACCATTGCTTTGTATTCTAGTCCGGATCTAGCTGAAATAAAAAATACTTTCTTGGACTTCTCTCATTGTATCATCACTTTATATGGCAAGTGTAGTTGCCTTTGTCAAGTCCTTTATGTTCTGTATGCCAAACTGTGAAAGCTCATTAGATATGCAAATTAGATGACATAAAAATGCGAAATGACGTTCAATATTGTTTTAACCTGGTATTATCAATGTACATAGCATGTATCACCTACTTTGATCAAGTAATCCTGGTAACTATCCCTAATTAGGAAAGTTCATTAAGTGTGCAAATTCGGAATTGGTTGAAGTAAAATTGCTAAATGACTTTTAATATTCTTTTATCATAGTATCTTCAATGTACATAGCAAGTTTCATCAACTTTGGTTGAATCAATAAAGATATAGATCCTTAATTAAGAAAGTTCATTAAAGATGCAAATTAGGAATTGGCTGATTTAAAAATGTTTAACATCTTGCAATAATGTTGTATCACAGTATCTTTAATGTAGATAGCAAGTTTTGTAAACTTCGGGGGTCAATTCAGATAAATATCCCCAATTTGGAAAGTTCATTAAACATGCAAATTAGGTATTGCCTGAAGTAAAAATGCTTAATGACTTTGAATATTGTTGAATCATAGTGTTTTCAGCGTATGAAGTAAGTTTCATCAACTTTGGTCAAGTCAATCAAGATATATATCCCTAATTAGACAAGCGACCTAGCGGCCGATATAGTTCCACTGTGTTTATGTAGAGAATAACTATTTTTGACACATGTTGATGAAGAAGGTGGAAATCTTTGATAGCTCATTTCAGTGGCCAGAAAAAAGTGGATAAAATAGCTGCTAAAATACACAATTGAAAATGTCATCATACTTTGAATATATCACATCAGATCATCCCTAGGAACATGTCAACCAAAGCTATCTGATGAGTAGTTTTTTGAGAATAAAATTTTCTGACAAAAAATGGCAACAATTGCCCCCAAAAAGAAAGATTGCAGATTCATCATAATTCTAATAAATATCATTGAGTTCATCTATAGGAGCCTGTATACCAAATTTCAAAGCTATCAGATGAGTAGTTTTGGAAATACACATTTTTAGACCAAAAATGGCAAAAATTGCCCCAAAAATACGAAATTACAGATTTCATCAGAAATTCAATACATATTACTTAGTTCATCTATAGAAACCTGTATACCAAATTTCAAAACTATAAGACCAGTACTTTTTGAGAAATACATTTTTTGAACAAAAATGGCAAAAATTGCCTTAAAAATGCAAATTTGCATATTTCTGCACAATTTGAACAAATCTGAAATAGATCATCCAAAGGGACATATGTACCAAATATCAAAGCTATCTGACTTATAGTTTTGTAGAAGGAGATTTTTAAAGATTTTTTTACCAAAATGACAAAAATTGCCTTAAAAATACAAATATGCAAATTTCACCACGATTTGAACAAATCTGACTGAAGTCACCCTAAGTAAACTGAATATTAAATTTCAAAGCAATCGGACAAGTGGTTTCAGAGAAGAAGATTTTTTTACCAAAAACACCAAAAAATGGCCCCAAAATACAAATATGCAAATTTCACCATGATTTGAACAAACGTAAGTGAGGTCACCCTAAGTAAACTGCACATAAAATTTCAAAGCAATTGGACTTGCGGTTTCAGAGGAGGCAATTGTTGACGGACAACAACGACGGACAACGACAGAAAATCAACCTATTTGATAAGCTCCGCTTGGCTGACAGTGGAGCTAAAAAGTTCATTAAATATGCAATTAGGAATTGCCATGAAGTAAACATGCTTGACAACTTTCAATAATGTTAAATAGTATCTTCTATATACATTGCAAGTTTTGTTAACTTTGGTAGAGTCAATCCGTATAACTAAATATACCCAATTAGGACAATTCATTAAATATGCAAATTGGCAATAATCTTTCATGTAACCCCTTACTATCTTTCACAGCTGATATATCCTGGTGTGATCAACATTTGTAGCAAATCTAATCAAATTGTGTGCAGTCATTCTCAATGTATATCAGTTGTTTTAATCATTAATTATGCAAATTAGCAAAAAGTATGTAAGCCAAACCCACCAAAAACTAATCAGTCTTGCCATTTGCTAACTAAATCTATGTACCAGATTTGATTCTAATCTAATGAGCCGTTTTTGAGATATACGGCCAACAGATGGATAAATAGACACACAGACATCGCTGCGACATAAGCTCATGTATTAACACATGAGCTAAAATGATGCATTTAAATTTGACTATCCTTAGGCTGGGTTCACATATAACGGTTAGTGGGGGCTGGAGGAATCGCAATTGAAATTTTATTTTTCAGATCCACCCCCCCCCCCCCCCCCCCCCCCCCCCCCCCCCTCCCTGCCCCCCCCGCCCCCCCTCCTCCCCCCCCTCCCCCCCCCCCCCCCCCCCCCCCCCAAATTTTCGTAGAGCCGCATATTTATTAGGTATGCACTCAAAGAAAAAAAACATGTATTTGGCAGTTCTGCTAACAGATGTACAACACTGCTTGTTATAAGCAATTTGTAGAGCCATATTCCTAAGGCAAGTTCTCAAATTAATATTTAAACACATCAGTGGACTTTTTTGATTTATCTGAGTCCAAGTCAACTTTAGCTAAATCCAACTCTGGCCATGCCAATGGCACCTCTAGCTGCTGAAGAACATACAAAATGACAATCATGAGAGAGTATGCAAATTGTGAATTCCTGCATACATTATATGCTTAAACGTTTTACGTAATTGACAATACTGTGAGGTAAAAATATTCTATCAAATAAACGTTTAAATCTCTGAAATGTTTGGTGTAACAATGGTAAATTTGGTAAAATCAAACCATTTAGTCACATTTTTCATTTAAATTAGTCTTTACTGAACAAATATTTTACTTTAATTTGTGTTTTATTATTTTACTATGAGAATGTGAAAATTTAGAAAATTTAGCATGGTAACCCCATTTTTTTTCTTTAATATTTGATTATTCTCATATGCCAGAACTCAAAACTCCCTGATAACTTTCAAGTCTCCTGCTCTTCCATGTGCTGCTTTCTGGCCTGATCTTATGTACAAGTATGTTTCACTGCCATGAGCGTCACATGACCCAAACTCTCCTTCAGCTATTTCATTGTCAGAGCTATCTCTGTCACTGCTGGTATGCAGTGACAGTAACACTGTCCATAGGCAGCAGAAGCAGGGCAGGAGCAGTAATAACTTTGATAATTTTGACAATAATTTTTTTCAGTTTATACAACAGCATATTGCAGTTCGAACTGTCCAGTATTCAACTTGCTAACACAGTCTGTGAATATGTATCCTGCATTTGTATCACAGACATATGACTTTACTCTGGAGTCTATAATTCAATTACCACCAAATATTCACATATGCAGGCTTTTGATGACAAACTGAATAATGTGTGTTTCAGCATGCTGTAGGGAGACAGCAAGAACTGTATTTGATATAAGAAATATCGAAAACATTATCAACAGGTGCTAACAGGTGCAGCAGTGCTCCGATACTAATTGGCCTACTTGTTTGTTTTTTTAATGAAAATACATACATGTAAAGTGTACATCTTTTCAAGACAAAAATAGTGAAATGCGACAAAATGCTTCTAGATCTTGTTTAATTATTGCTAACATTAGAACAATTGGATGACATTAAAATGTTATTCAATTTTCATTGAATTACCCACCAAACCTTGGAATTGTAAAAAAGGGAAGCAAAATATTTTCATATCCCCCTTCAGGCAGAGCAAAATTTTCAAGTCCCCCCTCTACTACCCCAAAAGTTTTCGACTCCCCCTCATTTTTGTGAACGCAGCCATACACTGCAATGGAAAATGTGCAAATACCATCTTTCTATGCAACTGATTTACTTGTAATAACGAAAGCAGTCTAGATGTTTGTCAGTGATGTCACCATAGTTTGCTTAACTCACATGGATAACTAAGCTGTATATATGGTGTATTTGTAGACATCTGTCTCTCATTAGCAAACAACCATCAAGCAAACTATTTTTAAACAACAAAAAGTAAAAACATTAATTTGCACCTACAGGGTATAATTTCAATGAAAAGTATTTCATTATTGAAATAAGAATGTGACGTGACATAAGAAGATTTACAGGAAGATTTATAATAGTAGAGGTATAATTGCTCACTCATGATAATTTTGATATTTATTGTGTGGTGAGTGTCAACTGCACCTGCTTGCCACTAATTATGCTGAAGTGCTTTCAGCTTTCTAAACAGTCTGGATATCTTATCTATGAATAGCCTGAACTGAAATTCACTTTTTCACAGTAACAATGTTGACAATATACATACAGGCTGTGTTAAATAGATGAATACAGACATTTTGACATACTTTAGCCAACAGAGTAGGTGATAAACAGAACAAAATTTCCAGAAAAATTGAAATCTTGGAGCTGCATACTCTCGAATATCATTTGGCTTGAAACAGGTTTCTAATATTTTGTCACCGAAAAATCCCTTTGGCTCAAAGTTGGTAGTCAGCGCAGATTTTTGACCACAAACAGGAAACAATAGGGCCAAAGTCCCTGAAGCTACTATAGACAAATTGATACAAAATTAAGTATTTCCTGACTGTATGAAATTATCTCACTAAAGTCATCTTAGGGACCTGTATACCAAATATTAAAGCTGTCTGACCAGCGGTTTTGAAAAACAAGCGACTCAACAGTTGACAGAGCTCTGCTGTGTTATGTAGAGAATAACCTTTTGTGACACATGTATTGATGAAGAAGGTGGATATCTTTGATAGCTCATTTCAGGATGGCCTGACCAAAAATGGAAAAAAAAATTCCGTAAAAATACAGATTTGCATATTTCATCACAATTTTAACAAATCTAAGTTGGGTTATCCCTAGGGACCTGTATAACAAATAACAAAGCTGTCTGAGCGGCAGTTATGAAGAAGAAGATTTTTTACCAAAAACGCCTTTTTTGGTGCTAATTTGCCTATTTTCAACAATATCAAAAATTAATAAAAAGAGTTTCTCAAAATCATATATTTTATCCACACAACAAATATCAAATCAGTAAGTACTGCAGTTCTCAAGATATTTGAGTGGACGGACGCCTCACAAACGGACATACATACATACATACATACATACATACTGACAGTGCACGCCGGACAGATACCCATCCCAATAGCTTCTATAGACTATATTAGTCTATAGTAGCTAATAAACGAGAGTTAATTACATTCTAATTAAAGTAAACAAAACTTGCTTAAATCAAGATTTTCATCATAAAAAAACAGCATATCTGTCAGGTTATAAAGAATCTTAAGCTGGTTATCTTTTTATCAGTATTTTCATCCTATTAACCAAGCACATTTTAACTTTCAAATTAACATTGTAAGTAAGTTCTGTTGAATAAGTTGAGACTGTACGTACTCAGAGAAAGCACACTGAAGAGACAAATGTTTGAAACTTAAGAAGTTCAAGGTCATCAAAAGCATCATATAACACTTTCATTGCACTGTTTACACAGATTGCATAATTGCTATAAATAGCACATGAGGAATCTTACAGCCCAGCTTTACCATAAAAACCCTATCACTTTACCACTCTTTTAATTGACCACTCTATTTTTTTCCTCAAAAAGTAATTTTATTTTATCCTTACCAAGTCAACCATAAATGGAAATTAGAACTTTCTCTATCTCTGTTTATTTGACCACCCTATCATGACAAACTATTTTGAGCAATTTCTTTTAGATAACATAAAGGGCAAAATAAATGACGGTTCAGAATATATCAAAGTTGGGATGATTCAGGAAAGTTGCCTTACATGTTTTAATCCTCCAAGATGGTAAGCATTTCACTATGAACTGTCAAAAAAAGTTGAACTTTCTGATAATTCTACACTAAAATTATTTTGGCTTTGATGATTTCCTAATTAATTCAATTATTTAAAATCATATTAATTATTTTTTTCTGGGTGAATTGATAGGGTTTATATGTACAAGAATTACATACAATGTAAGTCTAATTTTGATCAAAAATGACAAAAAAAATTCCTTAAAAATACACATTTGCATATTTCATCACAATTTTAACAAATCTAAGTTGGGTTGTCCCTAGGGACCTGTATACCAAATAACAAAGCTGTCTGACCAGCGGTTATGAAGAAGAAGATTTTTTACCAAAAACGCCTTTTTTGGCATTAATTTGCCTATTTTCAACAATTTCAAAAAATTAAAAAAAATAGTTTCTCAAAATCATATTTTACATCTACACAACAAATATCAAATCAGTAAGTACTGCGGTTCTCAAGATATTTGAGTGGACGGACGCCTCACAAACGGACATACATACATACATACATACATACATACATACAGACTGACGCCGGACGCCGGACGGATACCCATCCCAATAGCTTCTATAGACTATAGTCTATAGTAGCTAAAAACTGACCTAAAATACAATTATGCAAATTCACTGCAATTTGACAAACCTGACATGTCACCCCTAGCAACCTGCACATCAAATTTCAAACTTGTGCAACAAACTCTTTTTAGAGATTTTTTGACCAAAAATGGGAATTGTCCCGAACTTACAAAGTCCGCAATTGTTCGAACAAACTCTGGTTCCCTCTAGCAAACCACATACCAAATTTCAGACCAATAGGACAAACGATTTCAGAGTCGAAGATTTTTTGACAAAAAACCCAACAAAATTGCTGGAAAATACAAATATGCAAAATTTGAACTTCAGTTTTCCCTAAGAACCTGCAACTGAACTAGCAGTTCCTGAAAAGAAGATGAATGTTGATGGAACACAGAGGATGGAGGACTGAGGACAATCCACTTATCTGAATAAAGCTCTGTGTCATTGACAGCAGGCTAAAATCTCACTTAGGGGAACACCATTTGATTTCTGGGGGGGGGGGTATGGAGGATTTTGAGATAAAAAAAATTGTTGCCAGGTGAGATAGAAGGAAAAAAAATTGATCCTGCCATGAAAATTGTCGCCAGGTGAGATAGAAGAAAAAAAAAATTGATCCTGCCATGGCCTGAGAAAAAAAAAATTGTCATAACAGACAATAGTGAAAAAAAAAATTGTCACAATGCACCAGAAATTAGCAAAATTTGGAAACCCTATTCTCATGTATTCTTTGCCGGCGCGCCGCCATAGGCGGCGCAAATGTTTTTACCACAAGCAATTCTTATGTTTTTTTCCCAGCACTTATGATATAAGCATGCACTACATAGGTCTACTTACACCTCAGTGCACTCAATGTTTTCCTTCCCTTTCCTGACCCAAGAAATCATATTTCAGGATTTCTGATGCAATATCTCAATGGCATAGGCACTATCTAAAGGGGACTTTTTGACTTCTGTAAATTGTGAAAATTTTAAAACACAAGACAGGAGTCAATAAACTAGTGTTAAAATCAATATAGTATTCTCTAAATATAATAATATATTAGGAAGATGTACAAGTTGACAATGAAAAATTGAGGGAACAACAAATGTAATGAAATACAAGGGAGAGGGTCACTAAAAGAATTGAAAACTTCAGGGGGCGTTACTCAAAATGTGGAGAGGAAGAAGGGGACGGGGTTACTCAATTTATTTTGGCGAAATAAATTGAAACACATCTCAGATTGCACCATTGCACACATCCATTTCTCAAAATTTTCAATGCGAGAGGGGGGCACCCCCTCTCGTTGCTCTCCCCCCCCCTTGGCTCTTCTAACAGTGTTACTGGTAAAAGACAAATTTAAAATACCTATCGGATTGCACTACACTGCACCGTGGCGCACATCAATTTCTCAAATTTTCACAGGATCTAGGACAAAACTGAACTGTTGTGAATTCATCCTTTATTATCACAGAAACATGTTTTCATTTACCTCAGTTCAATGACCATTTTGACAGTTAAACATACCATATTCATGCTTTTCATTAGAAGCTGGCAGCTGGAGAAATGACACAAGAATGTCACAAATTTTCCGTTCCTGTATATTGATTTATCTTCAGTCTCTGGCAAACAGAACTTGTTTTTCACAAATTGTATTGTCATTGTTTGGTTGTTGAATATTGTGACACAAACACTGATCATGCATAAAATGTAAAAAAATATTGCAGTGTTCAATGTCATTTTCAAACAGTTTTAAAAATGCAAAATAACCTGAAACTCCTCTCAGATTGCACCATTAAACACATCAATTTCCCAAAATTTCCAATACGAGAGGGGGAAACCCCCTCTCGTGCTCTCTCCCTTGGGGTGTTCTAACAGTTTCACTTAGTAAAAAAAAATTAAAAAACACCTCTCAGATCGCACCAAACTGCACCATTGCACACATCAATATCTTAAACTTTCCATGCAAGATAGGGGAAAGCCCCTGTGACACTTTCCCCCTAAGCCTCTCACGTGTTCTCCCCCTGTACTTTCAAATTCTGCCCGGTCAGATATCCTAGTGAAAACCCTGTCATAATATCCATCCAAATTAAACAATATACTATATGGTTAGATACTGCGTGAGCTTTTATATCTTTATTTTATTGTGACTTGCAATTTCATTTTGATGGGTTCACCTTTTTTGAACCATCATGAGATAACTGATGATAGTCTAGCAGAGTACATCAGGATTTCAAAGGTCTTTACTGTTAAATTGCTGTATTTTGTAAATTTTACAAATACATGTATTTAACTTTTCTAAGTGGGGGGATCAGTCAAAATTTCAGAGTTAGAGAGTGGAGTTACTCATATTCATCATGCTTGACGGGGGGGGGGGGGGGTGGGGGGGGGTGTCACTTGAAATTTCTGAGTTTCAGGCCGTAAATAATGACGGCTCCCTTATATACAACGCATCACAAACTTGATGACAAAGAAAAAAAAATTTGCATTGCTACTCCATTTGAAAAAAAAAAAATTGATGCAGCTCTTACAGTAGAAAAAAAAATTGCTGTCACTGTGACAGGAAAAAAAAATTGCTCCCATACCCATTTCCTCCATACCCCCCCCCAAAATCAAATGGTTCTCCCCTTATGAAGCAGTCTGTAAGAAGTGTTGTGCTTCAGGAGCAAAATTAGTGTGAAAGGAAGATATTGTATAGCGCTGATTCTCACTACATGAAAGATGAAACACACATGCAAAGAAAATATCTGTAAAGGCATTTTTCCATCAAAGTCACAATACTCAACATCGTCAAACTCTAAGGTGATGTTGAACTTGTTCACCCATAATGCAACTAACATTATGTAACTTGACACCCCTGAAAAAGAACTCACGAAAGATGATACAGTTAAAATTGGTAAATAGGTGCTTTAATTGAAATATATAGAGACCTCTTGCATGTGATAAAAAGGAATATGTTTGAATGAAATCTTATTTGAAATTCTCAATGTTTGTGCTTGCAATTCAGTGAGAAGACTCAAAATCACCAACAAAGTATTGCTGTTTTTCTGTATTGCCCTTTGTATGATAAAAAATTAAACAGATAGCAGGCCAACACATTGACATTTCAAATCTTATCACATTTGAAGACAATCACTGGACATACGTGGGTCATGGTGCACTTTCCTCAGTTCACACATGCCAAAGTAATAGCTCCAGACATGAAAATAATAATGGCTGGCAAATTTTGATAATATCAGAAAGAAAGTAACATTGCATATATGTATGCTCCAATACATTGTCCTTGTGTCTATAGGGATTAAAAAGCTATTTAAGTTTGTAAGAATTACATCATCCATCAATTTTACTCCTTTGTACATGTATGTATCATTTATATGAAGATGCAATCCACATGGGGATTGGACTAATCATACCAGTGTGATAATTAATATGATCCTGCATTTGCATTGCCTAGGAGTAGTCTATAGTGATAGTGAAACTGTAGTCTCTTGTAAATGTTTGCTTTCCTAATGCTATGGCTCAGCTTTTAACATGCCATTTCAGTTATTTCCAGTCCCTGTTGTACAAAACTTTTCCCTGCACTGGGTATTTTTCAGCTTCAGACTTTGTTACTGTGACAAAAAGTGCCTGTCAATGGCTTCTTCCTCAGCCTCAGTCAGTGGTACTTTTCATCCATGAATGTAGCATGCTTCCTTCCTATGGAAAGGTAAGAAATGAGAAATTGAACAATTTAAAAATTAGAGACATGAGGACACTGAACTTTGATCATTGTTTGAAACTCTTTTCATGTTCAGGATGTCAGTTTGTTTAATCCTCTTTCTCCCAAGTGGTATTTATTTCTATGGTTTGTCTATGGAGCCTGTTAGAAAGAGGATTACATGGAGTCAAGATACTGCCAGGCATCAAAATTAGTGTTGTTCAATGATAGCCTACACTTGAGTATAACCCCTCACATTGTCTAATATTCACCCCATGATAATTCCTTCCAAAGCCCTCCCACAAAGTAAAATCCATGGCAAAGTCTTCCAAAGGAACCGATTTTAAAGATCCCATTCAAAGCAAACAATCACACAGATATACCTTGTTAAAGCAAAGCAGTCTGTGGTACTGTCTCAGATTTTGAAGCAGGGGGTTGAATGGAGGGAAATCACTTGCTTAACTGACATAGTTTCTATGGAATTTAACTTGAATAATGCAATACAGTATAGATAAAAGCTACATTTAGCATCCACTACATCCTAACTAAAAGGCCACTTTGAGACTGGTTTGATTAGCTGTAATACATAAACTACACATTTGTATAGACATCACAAAAACACACATCATTAGACAGTCTTAATTTAAGTTTAATTAAAGGGACAGTACACCTGTTACTTTTCTGATTTAAAAAAAAAAATGTTTTTGTACCAACTAAACTATCTTTTCTTCTCCCTTGAAATGTCAAGTTTTCACCTAATCAAAGTGCACTGTAAATTTTGGTGTGGACTAAAATTAATTTGCTAACAATCACAATTTCATATATGATATATGCTGTCTTCACAAGTTAAACACTGGACATGCAACACGCTTTTTGCAATAGAAAAAGACAGTGCAGTTGGTACAATTAAGAACAAAATTAATTACAAAATCATCAAAACTTACAGCTACTGTTCTGAGGGAACAAACAGAGTGTCTGACATTTGTTCTGAATAGATAGGTTGCAGTCAACTCAGATTGTATAGTTTGTTTTTAAAAATTATCAATACAAAAAAGGTTTCACTGAATTTCCCTGGATACCACAGTATCTGGTTTTGATGATATGAATATATGCAACCTATTTATACACATATCTAATGGAACCTGGATGTGACAGGATCAGACTCAGAGATGGTGGAGATCTTTTCACAAAAGCAGTTTATACCTCACTTAAAAGGGAAGAAAGGACAGGATAAAGGTCAAGAAGAGGTATTACTGCAGAAAACTTGGGAAGGAGAATAAAATTCCACAGTTTAATATCATCATTACTTCACGTCAGTTCCACATCCTAAGCTACCATGAGTGAGAGGAACAAAGAAACCCTATCAATGATAATTCATCCCTCCAGTGTGCATAAATGAGGTCTATATCTAGAAACATACTGACTGGCTGTAGGCCTAATGACTGAAAGTTACTAAAAATATTCCCCTTAATTTAAGAATTAAAGGAAATTATTTAATTTCAGGTAACTCACAACTTAACTGGCAAGCACATGTACATGTACTGTGTTGTCCTTACAACCACTCAGTACACTGGCACTATACTATATCATTAACAATTCACTGACCAGTTTTATATGGCTTCTCTTTCTCATTTCCAGAAGAACATGGTGCTTTCTTTTCCTTTGCATCTTTTCCCTTGAAGCTAAGCAAAAAAAAGCATACATCATGTATAAATCATTTAGCAAAACTAAATATTTTTACCTGAAGTCATGTAACTGAATATCCATCTTAGAAATGCAGAATGTCTGTATTTGACATTGCAGAAGAAGAGATAACTTATGAGCACTACTCAATCATGATTTGGGAGTACCTGCCAGACAGTATCACTTTCCCACCTGCACAGTCAGTAAAAAGCAGTATTGAGCCAAAAGTATATGTATTTTCAACCACTTGGCTTTATATGTTGTAAGAGCTTTAGTCTAAAAATCATGTGTACAGTATCTCTGTCTTCAGGGACCTTCAAATATTCAAGGATATATTAAAATGCACCGTATGGGAAATGTTTTGCTTCACAAGTTTTACTATCTGTAAAAAAAAATTAACAAAGAGAATATTCCCAAATCATGATTGTCGAGAAAGAAGGCTAAAAATGACAAGCTTTTAAAAAACAAGGTAACTTTCATTCTCATATTTTCAAATGACTTTGTATGGGAGACGTGATCTATTTACAATGCCAAATTTCCTTCAGTTAAAACACTCTAGACTGTAATGAAGCCTGATCTTCCAGTTCATCAATTTCATGTTCTGTGAGCACCATGCCCCTAAGAAATTTGCAAGATGCAAGAACAAGAGCATGTGCAGCATTCTGAGACAGTTGATGAATCCCAAGGCACCAGGAAAAAGTTTATTTACAAAACATGCACAGGCTATCATGTTTGCAATTTTCTTGGCAATTGATAGTTTTAGCTACATGAATATGGCACAGCCCCTGATATTTTAGGAGGGAGGTTGATGCAGTTGGTCTATTTAATAAGTTCGATGATGAGAAACCAACTCCGTTTTTGGCCTAAACGATTGAAAAGCAAACAAAGGGATACTTTGGAATGAAATTTATGTACAGTATACATGTAGTTCATCATGTGAGTGTTTGATGTTGATGACATCTTGTTTATCTTTTTTTGAAGTGATCGGATTGGTTGATATGCAAATGAGCCATTGGTTATTTGAGTCCACAACTGCAGAAGTGCCTTTGCTCAACTACGACAAAACAAGGAAGTAACAACAACAAATGCATAAAATGGTCTTATTTATTCCTATTTGTACACACATACTGTTGCGAAGTATTTGTACCATGATAACATGACTTCTAGATGCATGATACTATCTGAATCTATCTGGCATATATTTATACTGCATTAGGAAAATTATTCAGAACTTACAATATCACTTTTATGATCAACATCCTTTGGACAGAAATTCATGACAGCGATCTCAGGACTGGGATCCATGGTAGTGTCCTAGGACAGGTATCCATGACAACATCTTCACCCAACTCCTATAGCTTTAAAAGAACAAATCACATACACACCGCAGTGAGTTCAAAATGAAAGCTAATGACTGTGAGTCTTGATCACCACTTCTACAACCTTGGCACTTTTCCCCCCATGATTCAAAATAAATCAAATTGATGAAGCCCTAAACTGCCACTTCTGTGACTAATTTTACCCGTTTTTGTTATAAATGGCAAAAATGGCTTTCCCATATTATAGCAACCTAGAAGCTAGCACACATGTGAAAATCAGCCTTGGTAAATTTCCCCTTTAAATAGCACAGACTGCAATTTTTAAAATTTCATCAAACTTACAGCAGCTCACTGGACCCCATTAAAAGAGTATAAAATTGTATTTCATAATCACAGTTCTCCACAGGCCCATTAAGTATGGCAGCTAGCTGAGTGTTGGAATTACCCACTTACAAAACATGTAACAAAATAAGGCCACTTTGGAATGTGACTTTCTTTCAACTCTGTATTTTTGCGGTAGTTTTTGAAGGAATAAAACGTTTGGTATTTATCATAGTCAATACTCTTACAAAGTGTTTCAATTTCAAAGAAAATTTTTTTCTAGAAAACTGACCAGCTTCATGCTACATGTAACTTCACTTGATACACAGTGAAGTTCCATGTAGTTACAAAGTTGTTATTCTCAATTGCTTTTTGAGAGTCTATTCATAATGTGATCATCATGTCTACTGAGTAGAGTGACACGTTTAGGAAAGTTGTGACAGGTACTCAAATTTTAGGCAGATAGTATGCTAATGTTATGCTAAAATATGGAAATGAGGCAGCACAATTTTTCAATCCAATCGTGGAGACCTTGATGTTGCGATTTACAAGATTTATTATATTAATATGTAAACAGAATTGCTATTCCCAAATATGTCAGAGAATTTGCCGTCTTGATGTTAAGAAAAGGACGGTTTCATTGGATTTGTGAATACAGACTTGGGGGGGGGGGGGCAGAATTTGAGAAAAAAAGGGATGGGAGGGTCTCCTTTGGCAATCTCATGCATACCAATTAACACCCCGACCCCTGCTCATAAACTGCTCATAATTACTGAAGTCTCCCTCAGTTGAGTTTGGTACAAGAAACATAGCTTTTGATTGTTATTGGGAATTAAAACATACCATGAGCGTTAACACACTGAAATCTTGAAAATGTTTTGATAGTACAGCATGCCAGGAAATAAAGATTGTTCATGCTTCCATGTCGATTTATTCTCAGCAAAGTCAGCCACACGTCTGAATTAAATTCTGAGTGAATCGCAAACCATAAGACCTGGGAACTTGGTACATGATTATGGAATGTGAAACATAAATCAGGCTTACCCCTTCAGCATGGCTGACTTTCTGATTATTTTTTTTCCAAAGGATATGCTCGATAAACAATAATTATTGCTCGTGAACTTTATATTTATTAGCCAAGATTTAGTTTCAAACTCCCAAGAATACTATAATATTAACATATAATCTACGTATTCTTACTTCACTTGATGATATAATGTTTTAATAAAATCTCTTTCACCCAGGCCCATAGAAAAACTTCAAATATATTATATGTAGACAAAGAGGAAATATATAGGGGAAAGAGCATTCCTTAATTTAAGATACTTAAAAATACAACAATTATTGAATGTTTGGACTGGCCCAGGTATTCTAAGCTGGATTCGAATGCACAGTCAAAGGCAATGTGATGCCAATGGTAAAGGTTTACATTCACTGGGTAAAGGGCTGAACGAATAGCGAAGAATCAAGCGACAACTGAACAAAAGAAGAGTGAGCTCTGTCTCCAAAAATCTCCAGATTTCCGGTGGAAGCGCATGTTGGACATGGGCCCAGACGTGCACCGTTTGCAGTAGGACTCGGACTAAGTCACCTCGACCCCTGTCCGTTTCGACCCCAATATTTCACACTCTCTTGTTGTGCTCACCTCTACCTTGTCATATCTTTCTTGTTTCATGACGTTTTACTGAATAGATCATGTATCTTTCCTGGGAAAATTGGCTTCTAAAACAAACAATTTAGCTGTTTCGATACACAAAATGCGGAGACACTTTTACGACCAAGTGCAGCGCGCAGACTGTTCATGGTTTTTGGCGACTTTGATGGACCCGGCCTAGCCCTACGTACAATGCTGTGTGTTCCAAGAGTTATATGGGGAGGCCATACAAGGCCGGGAACACACAGCAAGGACACCGCCCGGTAACCTGAGAGGTCTGCCAGTTGCGAGCTCGGCCAGTGCCCGCGCCGACCAACTCGGCCAGTGGGAGAGGTCTACCACTTACATTGCGTACATTTTCTCTTCACAGTCAACAGATGCTGTTATATGCATGCCAATTTAGTTTTTTTATGTTATTTTGTTGAACATTCAGTAAACAACGAGAACGTCTGACGTAAAAACACATTGGTCGACCTCACCCTTTCAACAGATCGCGGGTAGGGAGTACGATCGAGAGGTATAAATTGGCAGTAACAATGACTTAATCATTGATCGTTGGATGAATAACGTTTTATGCTATGGTTTGACGGTAGTAAATCGTAGGTTCAAAGGTATTTTAATGGAAAGCAAAATACGATGTACCACATTCCGGCCGATGTCATCGTGTAGTTAGCGTTGAAGCGAGATAACCTCCATGGCGGAAGGAAGTTTGCAAACATCGCGCTCATGAATGACATTGACATTGCTTAGCGAGACCTAGAAAAGAGAAGAATATTGTAGTCTCATCATATAACCATACTCCTACTGGCCCAGCTCGCAACTGACTGACCTCTTTTTATTCGGCCCGGCCTGGCCCTGCATCAGAATTACACGGCGGCCGTGGTATGCCGGCCTGGCCCTGCATCAGAATTACACGGGGGCCGTGGTATGCATAACCGCGGCCGCTGTGTAATGAACCACACGTAACTGTGCCCTGAATACCGTGCTGTGTGTTCCCGGCGTTATGCGGCGTCCCACCGCACACAATGTATCTGTCGAGCCATTCGGGTGCGTTCCCGACGTTACAAGGTTCCACTAAAGTCTTTCAAAGTGCTATGAGCATCGAAAAATCTGAGGACGTACTTTCGAGATGATAATGATACAAGTTTCATTCATACAGAAGGGGTCGAAACGGTCAGGGGTCGAGCGTGGGTCGAGTGACTGGTAGAAGCCACTGCAGCTCACAAGTTACCCGCGACAAAAATCGGGAAAGGGTTAACGTTATTAGCTTCATAACAGCCGCACAGTGTCTTATAGGAATACAAAGCAGTAGGCACTTACCACTATCTTTCTTTAACTTGAACAAAAACCGGGAACGTAGTTAGTGTTCGGTAGATGTGCTGTACCGCGACCCTCCACGACCGTGGCTGTACAGTCGGTCCAGCTGGCTGAAGCTGTTCGCACTAGTTACGCACACACGGCAGACATAACCATCCGAGTTCAGAATATAGTGCGTGCCGTGTTGGGCTTAATTGACACGTTAAAGGTTGATAGTTTGGTGTAATTGTTTGACATTAAGCAAGTACTATACTTTTAAACAATTACTAAGAAGATACAAATAGATGAAACTTTGAAATTATGATCCGCTACCTCCGCTACCCTTCGCTACCCAAAATCTCATTTGCATAAATGAATCGTGCCTCATATCCTGCGATAATGGTTGGATCCTTGCAAATTGCATGGTACCCTGTAATATTTTTGTCTCACAAATTAAACGACAATTCAGGTTACAATGTTGCAGTGCCATATGATACTCCCATTTCTGAACTATTCAACAGGTACCATCGTGGGTTCAACAATAACTGCGATCATAGGAATAACTGCTGTGATTTTCCTAGCGGTGTGTATTTGCAGAAGGTTCGTTGTTTTTCATTCGAAACTCAACTCTTGCATAGAGAATTTGTGAGATATTAGAAACTATGCATAGCGTTTGGATATGATCTGCAATGTCCAATGTCTCAGCTACACCTACAAGGAATGGATTGATTTTATTGCTAAATGTCCATTGACAAAGTGGTATAATACATGCGTTGTCACCCTACTATTGATGAATGAATGAATAAATTAATGAATAAATGAATGAATGAATGAATAAATGAATGAATGAATGAATGAATGAATGAATCAATCAATCAATCAATCAATGCATGGATTGATTGACGGATGGATGGATGGATTTATGTAAGTTCGTACTCATACATGGACATACATACATACATACATACATACATACATACATACATACATACATACATACATACATACATACATACATACATACACATTATTATATATTATTATACACATTATTATATAGATAAAATGTATCATTACAGATGGTAAAATGATTCATATATTTATTTTGGTTTCTGTTTACTTTTATGATTAACATTACACAGGAAGTCTAGTAATTCACAACATAATGTTGTGCAAGGAGATTACGAGGTCACTGAAACTCATCCACATGAAACTCGTGACAGATCCATAGATCCGGTTTCCAGTCAACAGCAAGACAACTTTGAAGACACGTGCCAAGGCATCTCAGGACACTCACACAAACCTGAACACTCTTACCAATCCAGCATTGTGGAAAACATAGCATACGACTCAGCAGGCAAAGCCGAAGACGACGTCTAAACAGAAGCTGATTATGCCACAGTACAAACAGTGGCGAACTGGTCCAATTAAGCTATTCTAAAGGAATCTAACAACCAAATCAACAACGTAAATAATGGTGGCTTGGGAGTCGATTGACAATTAATGTGCAGCACGTGACTGAAAATGAAAGCTATGGCGATGATTAGAATATCTGAACGGACTATTCAATGTTGTCATTTATGATTGAACTTGTCAGTAATTTCTGGATTAGATTTGTACCTGGTAGACAATCTATTCCCAAATGAATCATTTATCTGTACTTTATAAATCAAATGTATTGACTGTTCATTTCACTTTCTGGCTTCCGGTGGATTTACATCGAGATCACTTTTTTTAAAGTAAAAGGCGATTAAAAGCCTGTAGAACTACAGGCGGACTACCGAAGCCCCTGCAATCATGTCAAACGAAACGCAGCTAAATTGGTACACATATTATAACACTTCAGCTTTATTGTATCCCTTCGTGTGTTTTTATAACAGTAAAGTGATGATAAGAAAAAGGAAACTATTTTGCTTGGAAGGTAAAACTGTAAAAATTGCGTGAGTTATTGATACAGAGGTTTGAGACCTAATGTATGACTGAGTATCGTCATAACGCAATAAGTAGATATAATAAAGTATCTTTTTATTGATAAAGTAAGTTTTGCACATTTGAATTTCTCATTGTCAACAAAAATATCTTTTAATACGAGCTATGTTGACAATTGTGCATTTTTTTTCCATATATAGTACAGTAACTATTCTCACTTATATACTTGTATAAATATTCAGACTAATGTAACTGTTCGTTCCCCTTTCTATTACTGGGTGCTACCTAAACCCGTTGCTATGTGTTTGAAATCATATACGGCAACCATCATATGTTGAGTTTGATGTAGAAACTAAATTTCCCTTTTGTGAACAACAAAAGGTAATAATTTTCAAACAGAAGAGCCCACCTAGAACTGGAGATGCATGAGCACTGTTCCATCAACCGAAGAAAAGGCTTCCTTTCAGAGCATATCAATTCGCGAGACTGGTTCCAGTTTCCACTACACTTCCAATCAATTGTTTGTGCACATGTACCCCATCACATGATGATTCTTAAAGCTTACGTTATATCACTTTTGTTCTCAGATTACATTAAGGTTGTGTGAGCCTTGAAAGCTAAAAACTTAGACATTTGCTCAAACTTTCCTCATTGAATATTTCATCCTTTCCCTTTCAAATTCAAGAGTAAAAATTGAGGGTCAAATTTTCGTATTAGAGAAACAAATTACCAAAACTTTACCGAGATATGAAATTCAAAATAGCCGCCATCCTTGTGTTAAATGTATAGGGGAAAAAACAATTTTCGATTTTCAAAAAACTAAGACCGTGAAAGGTTTTTGTGCACCAAAACCTCTTAAATGAGCCCTAACAAGCGGTAGATCAGAAAAGAATTGTAAAAGTTTGAGAGTCAGAATATCTGTCCCCGAGGCGCATTCTACCTTAAGAAACATACCTCGAGATTAGAAATGAGACGATTTCTGTCATCGTACAACATGTATAGTTTTTGTACATAAACGATGACAATCTTCTATTATGCTAATATGTATATTTACTGAGGTTGGAATTTTCCGTAGTTTTGAATAGTGATGTGTTCAATATGCCTTTTGCAGGGCGGGATCATCTTTAGTGAAGCTTTGAATTCCACATTTTGATTGCATGAAATTGTTTTACTCTTAGTTTGTGTAAACAAGGTTGTACTTTATATAGTAGACATGGATACATGTAACTGTGTCAACCGTTATGTTAATAAATGTTAAAAATCATTTACAACGTATTAAAAGAACTGTATAGCCTTATTTGGACATGAATTTTGCGAGAAATTTTTAACACTCATATAATATTTACTGTGTACAGACCCTACAAACCATGTAAAACTCAAGGCAGACAAATGCATTTAATAAACGGAAGGGTTGCAGGGTCCTGCAATTGAGTGCAAAGAAGTCATCCATCAATAACACATACCTCTAGAATGAAATTCAATCTACAATGCAAAAGCCGAGAAGAGCAACACCTAGCTGACTTTGTCGCCAGTGAGACCTGAATGATTGCAAAGCTGGTCATCTGTGAGCAATATGAATATTTGTTTATGATGAATGGCATTACTATGAAGAATCATAGAGGGCGGTGTATCCTAATCGTCAACAAAAAATGGCCACAGTATTTGTCAATCTATTCACGACTTGTGCACCATCATAGTTCCATATATCGGAACTACATAACGACCTTGCTTTACCAAATAACATGCTGCTTTTATGTGTGGTACTGTGTTGTCTCTTAAATTCCTGAATTTCAATATGTATCTGACTTGAGTAAACACACTTACTCTTACATCTGCTTTCTATGAATTGTCACGTGCACCTTGTACATGTGGGCCTAAGGTATCCAACTTGTCCAAGTTTAAACCCACGGGGTGTAAGTGTGCGTTCATATCATATTCATATTTGTTCATATTTGTCTCGTTGCAGTCGGTACTTGTTCTGCTGTTCGGCTTTGTATTGATATTTATGAGGCGGTGAAACTGACATTACACGAGATTATTTTTTCAAATGTTAGAGATCTTCAACGTGTTGACTGTTCATTCGCAGGTTTACTAATTATTACACTGGTTGCAATAGTAGCGCTGTGAACTTTCTAACCACTGGAGCATGTAGTGTTCATGTGTATGCGTATAGCATTCGCTCAACTAACCTTATGGCGTTAGCATACAAAAATAGCGGCAACAAGTATTTGATGAATGAACGAAGATCCTGTCATCTGATAAAGCGGAAATTTACAAATTGCAATGCGAGATACTTCGCACTGTTCTCATGGGATCCTGTGGATGTGCCTCTCTCTAAATCATTTTTACTCAAGAGACTGAGGTTACTGGATTTACTCATATACTGTAAGTAGTAAAATCATTAATGTCCTCCAAAGAATCCCATGCAATTACAACGAAATGTAAAATTACATCAGAGTCACAGAAATCTGAAACTTACTCGGTCACATAAAATACTACAGTGCAAAAAATGCCCCAGAGGACATTAAATTGAATTTAACGACGGTGAGGGCGCATTGAGTAGTACCCTGTCGAATGTTTCAAACTTTTGACCAGGAAATTCAGGATTGTTTTGACAGTTATATTTCCAATTTGCTCATACTGGATTGGACGGTCGTGATTGAAAATATGTGCCCGAATAGCGAAGGCTACCTTCTTTCTTTATACAGCTAGCATTCAGGTTTTTACCGCTGCGAAAGGTAAGAATGACTTTACTGTTCAAGGTAGGTAGCTTTCTTAATTTAGATAGAGGTATGTTTTTCACCAGTCGTAAAATGTCAGGATGGTTTGAGTAAGGGCTAAATTTATTACCACTCGTATAGAGTGAATGGAATTCTTGATATGATATATCAAAACGTTATTAAGGACAAAACGATTAAAGGCATCGTGATTAAATGAACTTGAATTACCTGAGCTTGATATGGCACTGTATAAGAAATTTAGCCGTGAAAATCCACGTATCCAGAACTTAAAGGATACTGCGTGTAGACGCATACAGAAACGAAAACTCGGTTTGTCCAAATTTTACGCTAAACCTTAAATAATATCTCTTCAGTTACAATTTCTGCTACAAAAGTGGAATTCACTTGCACTGACAACATTACCACACAACCTAAATATTTTAATTGGCACAAAAAGGATTTTTTTTTGATCGAGAAATGTTTATTGTAATAGCAAATGGTCTTTTAAATGCTGAATGATATATTAGGAATTTCCTCTGATCACATTAGTTCACGGCATACATGTGTAATCGAGTGGACAGTCAGTATTTTGGTGGAATTAATTGTTGTTGAAGAAACTATGTCAAATGAGGAGAGTCGGTAGGAATTTGTAATTTGTGTGCCTGAAAACTCTTATTGATGCGGGCTACTTTGGTTTTTACAATTAGAGGAGGACACAATTTCGAAAATCTCAGCCATTAAGGAAAGTACATGCCTCAAGTGCGGTTTAAAGCGGCGCCTCCTACTTATTAAAGCGTGATGGATCGCGGCTGAGGTATCAAAGTCACAAAAATTGAACTTGACTAAGAAAAGTGATGGTTTAGAATGTTCAGGTATGAATGACCACATAAACAGCTTTTAGAAAAAATGAAATTACCATTTGTATGAGGTCATAGATGGATGAAATCCCAAATTAATGTACCTGTAGTTCATTACAGCTTCAGTGTCTGTTTATTGAGTTTGATGAATAAAAATGGATGAGCAGTATGTCATCGCGGTCATAGGTCGACATAGCCGTTATTGTGGAGTTCGATGTGATACTTACGAGGCGAATGTCTCAAAGGAATCAATACGTTGGGGAATACAAAGATCTCACTAATGACGTCATCAAGACAAGTTCTGCTTATCACGTGCAATCTTTCCGTTTAAAATGTCATGAAATAACTACTGAATTACCGACGTCACGTGCACTCTTACACATTTGCTATGTCATGGTCGATTATCATCAGAACATCGATATACTCTAACATAAGCAGACGATGCAATCATTCGTACTAGAAAAGCTACACACAATCAATACTGTTAAATCAGATTATATATATACATATATATATATATATATATATATATATATATATATATATATATATATATATATATATATATATATATCGTGATGTTTACAAGTTCCTGACCATAAGTGTTGTGATTACAACTGTAACAGCTCACCTACGAGGTGCGATTAACGACTCATACCATGAAAAACAGGCCAATCTTCTCTAAAATTTGAAAATTACTACCAATAAATTGTCGACATTTCATTGAGCCCAGTAATAAGATTTGCAGATTTCACCATAATTTCAATATATCATACATTAAAATAATCCTTTGGAACCTCCATACCAAATATCAAAGCTATCGACTTGCAGGTTTTGAGAAACAAATATTTTGACCAAAAATGGCAAAAATTGCCCCCAAAATACAAAATTGTATATATTTCATCATAATTTCAAAAGATCACATTTAGTTCATCTGTAGGAACCTGCGTATCAAATTTCAAAGCTATCAGACCAGTAATTTTTGAGGAACACATTTTTTGACCAAAAATGGAAAAAATTACCCCAAAAAAACAAATTGCAGATTTCATCATTTTTTCAAGAAATATCATTAAGATCATTTGTAGGAACCTGTTTACCGAATTTCAATGCTAGCAGATGAGTAGTTTTGGAAATACAGTTTTTGACCAAAAATGGCAAATATTGCCCCAAAATTACAAAAGTACTGATTTCATTAGAAATTCAACATATTAATTAGCTCATCTGTAGAAACATGTATACTAAATTTCAAAGCTGTTAGACCAGTACTTTTTGGGAAACACATTTTTTAACAAAAATTGAAAAAATTGCCCCAAAAATACAAAATTGCAGATTTCATCATAATTTCAATGAATATCTTGTAGTGTATCTATTGGAACCTGTATACCAAATTTCAAAGCTATCAGATGACACTATGACACTAAGTGACCTATGACACTAAGTGACCTATGACACTAAGTGACTGTCACAGGGCATGACTTTCTCGATAGGTTTGAATATCGCAACGGAGGCAATCATGGAGTTAAGGGACTGGTCAGTTCCTTCGGCCTGGGGGCGGTGGATTATTTTTGCCGACGTCAAAAAATGGCTGACCGCCTACTCCAAATTTTGAAAACAGGGTGACCCCCACTCGATAAACGGTAAAACAAAATGTGGAATATAAATTATATATATATATATATATATATATATATATATATATATATATATATATATATATATATATTATATATATATATATTATTATACATGTCAGTTGTAAGATAGGAATTTTAAAGTCTCAACTTTAAAGGTTGAATATAGTAATTTGAATGAACTGTGAATGTATTTCACACTATGCTTAACCAGATGGCCTGAACTGTTGTCGAGAAATGGATGTCAATCATTAACATCAAAGAGTAAAAAGCAGTAAATCAAAAGCTTTGATGGGTTTTAAGACTTGTCAGCCATCCAATTAAATCTCCTGAGAAGCCATAGAGAGCTATTTTAGCCAAATCTGATATGTGCAGTGTCTGAGAGGACTTTTCTTTTAACATTGAAACCATTAAAAGCACAGCTAATAATGACGAAAACTGCCTTTTGTGAACTATTATTTTAGTCATAAAAAGCATCTTTTTACAGAAAATCTGTGCCACAAAGGAAAATAGTTGCATGTCTGATATATTAAAATAATGCGCTCGAAGAGCACGCTGAAAATATTAAACATACAGATATCTCTGATATATGTATGTTATATATATTTAAGTAAGGTGTGCTGAAAAATATGTCTGATTATTGAAGTTTCGCAACCGAAGGGCGCGCCGAAAAATGCAACTGAATGATGAAATTTGTGGCTGACACGATGCATTTTAGGCAAGTATGAGCCCGTGTTAATATTAAAAAACAAACTGACCCCCAAGGGTGGGCATTTCAAAAACATGGTGACTCCCTATCACCAAAGTCAAAACCCGGGTGACCCCCATGAATCCATCGCCCTACAGGCCAAAGAAACTGACCAGTGCCCAAGGCCAGCATGCTGATGCTTTTCAAGTTCTAATTATCTAATAACTTAACCATAGCGCTCATCTTTTGAGATAGGACATACCTTGAATTATCACCCACTCTCTTTGATGATCGACAGGCAAAACAAAAGAGCAATCCCTCTATCGTGCATGTTTGTTCACTCCCACAAAAGAGAGACGTTATTTTCGTCTATTACAAGCTGGTGCGAGTTGAAAAACTTTTATTACCGAAGTTCAAGGTTATGTACCTTGAGTGTCCAGTACTCTGCGAAGCATAATTCCTAACGCACAGCGCTTTCGGCCGGTCGCTATTGACAACGGCGAACATTGTATCAATTTATTTTCAATAGATTATCGATCGAAATCTGCTTGGGTGCTGCTCGTGTAATTCATGTCATGCCATGAATATTTCCCCAAATAACCCGTATATTTTGACTTATTTACCATAACATCAAGGTTTCTGTTGGTTTCTTGTACTCAAATGAAATTGACGACATTTTTTTCAGTTTTTGTGATACTTTTACGTTTCAGTGTATTTTTGCGCGCTTTGGCCTAGTTTGCCGCCACTGTGAGCCGGGAACGACCTGCGAGTATGCAACACAACAATGTATCAATTTCCGACAAAAGAATATCGATCGATAACGTTCACTGCACGATTGCCTCCGTTCTGTGTTATTTTTTCAGTTTACTGGAATTTTCATGGTTCATATTCGCTAAAATTTTGTATAAATTACGACAACTTTACAGGTATTTGGTCTGTACAGCTTAAGAGACGCTTACTGATTACAATGCGCCAATTTGAGACCCTTGTTCTGTGTATGTAAACGCCGTCAGATCGCCATTTTATTCCGGGCAAGAGTATATTTCCCCGGTATATTTCAGTGATCGGAATAAATAAAATGCAAATAAAACAAGTTTCGTGAAGAAATGCAGAAATCTAAAAACCACAGGAATTTTGTATATCAATTAAAGGATCGCCGTGCCGCTTTTCACCATCATTGGTTCAGATTTGAAAAAATTGAACCTGAGAGAAGTGTGCAACCTTTTTGGTACATTAGACGCCATCGATTTCTATGGGAAATCGAGCTTAGGCCTATAGTGAAATGATTTTATGTGTACGATAAAATGTACTCATAGCGTTTAGTAATGATCGGATGGCGTTACACAGCTGGGCGAACTTCCTGTTTTACGATAATTAAATTGTGAAAATTACTGACTGCTAAATTGCACACGCCGGCTACGTAGTGGGTTGGTTGATTTATCGTATGGCAGGCTGCAACACCACGTCATACAACGAGACGTTATAATCATGTCACTGTTTAACATGTTTTTATGACGATACGAACACGAAAAATTGTAAAATATGTCTTTTCGATCATGAAAATTATAAGAAAACTACTTTAGATAATTTTCAGCCATTGCAATGAATTTCATGAAACAACAGCGATCGGGCCGCAGACGCCCTCCACCCCCACCCCCCCCCCCCCCCCGCCCATCCCCGCTTCTGCAAAGTAAGTATGTTCTGGAATGAAACAAAAGTGTACTGTTGAAGCGCGGGAAATAGAAAAAAGGATACCAGTCGCGAATCTTTCCACTTTGAAGAGACAGTGAACTCCGACCAAAGCCGTCAACTGTCAGTCTGGAGAATTACATATATCACTTTATTCAAGTGAGCAATAGCCTAAAAAGCTATTGTATCAAATTTACTAATTCTTCCTAAAATCATAGCAAACACTGTCACTCCTCACTTCCAAGTCACTACTGGAAGCTTTGCAATCTAAGCACAAAAAGTTTTACAGTACTTATTCCAGAAACTTCTCGATTTGTCGGCTGCTTTTGACACAAACGACTACAACCTGCGGCTACTAAACCGACTTTCACAGCTTGAGAGTATAGCACTTCAATGGTTCTACATCCCTGCTTTCCTTTGACCTTTCAGGTTTGAACCAATCCGGCTACCGTGGCGGCTAAGGGGTTTTATCAGAGATTTAGCCCAACCAGCACAGCTTCAATATTTCATAGTCTGCCTGAAGACGTGGCTCAAAAACTTAACATCCAACGCCAAAACTAGATTTGTACTATTGATAAATCCTGTTTGAAAAATGCCAAACTACGTGCTTCGGATCGGCAACGACAGCCGGCAGAGAGAAAAAGATATATTTCAGTTGCAACCTTAAATTGCTGGAGCTTGTAACGCTGCTTGGCTCGTGTACGGCTTGGTGCAAACGAGAGATAGTCGGAAGCTAGAATATCAACCAGATTATCGATTATCTTATTCTGCATAGTAGGCTGGCACTTTAGTCATCTACGTTTCCACAGCTATCATGATGCATCTATATAGTGCGTGAAATACATTGTTCGTAAACAAGAAAGTCGCACCTGCGTGTGTCCGACGACGGCTTCCCCTTTAAACAATCTTTTATATCTTATCAGAGTTCAGTTTTAGATTTTTCCGTAATTCATTCATGAATAGACGAAGCACACCGTTCCTGGTTCAAGTCGGTGAATTTCTAAAATTAAAATCTTTTGCAGTTTCACATGTTTCTCTCCTTTTTCATACAAACCTATTTAGAATTTGGCAGCCCAGCCCAGGTTTTCCTAGCGTTTGAACGCGTTACCTTTGAGTCTGCGCAATCGTGAGTTAGTTTCACGGGAGAAACGCCCCTGTACAGTGCGGACGCAGATACCCGAGACGCGCAAAATCGATTTTCCTTCGTGGGTGGTATGGAACGCGAAAATTTCAAAAAAAATCACTAAATCTAGCGCTTCACATTGTAAAGAAATATCGCCTGTAGTTCATCGAGAATTCAACTTATGTTAATTATAACTAGGCGAATTGAAAGATAAATAGTTAGATTTACCAAATCGTACATTATTTAGTGTCTTATTAGTTTATATCGCTGAAAATCGCGAAGTCAAAATGTTGTCTCGTGCGTTTTGACAGAAAATACAACTCATTCACTCCTGAATTTTCCGGTCATGCTCATTACATGTTTCTTCTCCAAGTTTGATTTTGTCACTGTCCTTTTACACAGACATCCAACTAAAAACGCTATGCCCACAGTTTTGGCGATAAGGCCGTGAGACGGAAATGTTAACTTAAAATAGCACTGCCATGGCGGTACAGGTTGTCCTTGCAAATCCCTAAAATAACAACTAAAGCGCATGCGTGAAGGTTGCCCTCTAGCGACGATACTCATTATAGCGTTTCTCAAATATAATTTTTACAATAACACAAACGGGATTCGAACCCCCACACACTCACAGCAACATCGCCTAGCTGCTAGGCCTCACACAAAACCAGTCGGCTACCGTTTACCGTTTCTCATCCTGAACTTTTGCGCCGGAGAAAGTATCTCCCCTATAAAAGTGCAGAAAATTAAGCATAAAAAATGAGGCGATTTACTGTTCGCCTTGTATCTCTAAAGTGGCCAATATAAATTTAGTAAAAAAACATAAATGAACTATTACTGATTGTCACTGATTTTTCTGAAATGCACACTTGCATATTGAGCCAGAAAGGGAAAAAAAATTACAAGTATCACAGCTTCAAGGCTATACCTGAGTTCAGTATTTTAACAATTATTGTTCTAAAAGTACGGTTATGCGATTTACCTAAACTAAAATACATATTTTTATAAATCTTTTACAATTTGATGCAATAAGTATCTTATAACAATACAACAAAAATAGGCCCTATAAACTTTATTTAACTCTATAGCCATGATAGGTATACGCCTCTTTTCACAATGGTCAAACACAAAAGAAAACTTATACACAGAAGACAGAGTACAGGATGATAACAACAACGTTACAACACAGACAGGTTTCATGTAAAAGTGTCGAAAACGCTTTGTCGATAAAATTTGTAACAAGCCTGCTTAAAACCTCTGACACTTGTACAACTTCTTATTGCTGAAGGCAAATTGTTGTACAGGTAATTACTCAAAAAGACTGCTTAAATAATTCGGTTCTAGCAAATGTAACTTGTAGAGCTTTATTACTAATAAATCTTAAAATCTTTGTGGATCTTTGTACTTCGTTGTTATATCCCGGATGTATGGAGGAGACTGGCCACAACATACAATTGTAAACATACACTATTAGGTTGTACTTATAGCGATGGGATAGCAGATACCATTGTAGAAGTGTAAACATTTCAATGGATGAGGTACCAATGTCACAATTCAAAATCAGTCACATTGCCCGCTTTAAAGACAGTTCAAGTGATCCATATCCTTTTGACTACAACAACCCCAAATACCGAGACCATAATCAAAATATGGTAAAATGAAACTGTTATAAAATTGACGCCTTGCTGAAACTGGTAAAAATGCTTAAATTCTGGCAAGAAGATACAGATCACTCTTTATTTTTCACAATACTATCAACATGACTCTGAATCTTCCACACCAAGCAGCTTTTCGCTTTCTACATTTTCAATATCACTGTCACCATCTTATAATGGAACTTTGAGTTCATTTTCAACCAAAATTCATAAAATTGCAGCAAATCTAGATTGTAATAATGATTAATGTCTTTAATAGAAATAAATCATTGTTGTAATGACATGTCAAAAAGAAATTTAAATGTTTCAGTCTTGTCACGCATAACGTTCACTGGCCGTCAGTCCATGTAGTGTTGATCTGAAAGAATAAGTTCACAACACTTATTAATAAACATGCATATTAAAAACCAGCAAATTTATTATTTATTATACACATGTTTTTTAAAGTATTTGTCAATGATTATTTGTCAAGTCCTCAGTCACTTGTTAGGACAATTTAGTGCGTAAATTGTAAAAGAATGACACTCTTTGAAAATTATCACTTCAATGGATAAACATGCATGATATATTAACAGATATCAGTACAGATATTGTTATATAAAACAGGATTTTCACAAAACATCCTTCCATATCAGCTGTTCTGTGGAATCGTCCGACTGAAATGCTCTCATTGTTTCTGATAGGATCTCATCTCACAAACTTAATGCACATCCGATGTGAACTCCCAATAGACTCCCTAATGATGCTTGATATGAACTTCAGCCTAATTAGTATACAGCATCGCCCTCTAGACTAACATTTTCTCTAGTGTGTACAGGTGAAGCTAAAAAATAGTCACTGCTATGGCTAAAGACGCGGGTCATAGGAAGGGGGCTTTGTTTTTTTCATGTTTAATACTACGTCACATTGTAAACACTCAGAGGAAAATCAAAATGCAAGAAGATCGTTATTGACGATAAACTATAACAGGTATGGATTCAGAGACGTATTGGAAGCCATCGATGCTGGTTATTGAGTAAACTATAGCTTTTTGACAGGAAAATCCGTCTCCGAATCGGCTGTACGTGCGTATAGCGGCTATTCCATTTCCCGACTTCCTATGTTTCTAATGCATACCAAAGCGGCCATCACCGTATATCGAACAGCAAGTGACTGTGGCTCGAGGGTAACTTGCAGGGTATTGTTTTTGAAATACCGCGCCTGTTATAGCTATTCTGCATGATAATACATTAAGTAAGCGACAGAAGATTGTCAACTTAATGCTTCCCTAACAAATAACTGGATTAAACGACCGTGATACTAAATATGAATATTGTGAACGAAGTTTATATCATCAATTATATCGCCTGGAAAGAATGTACTTCCGGTTTTCAGGTGTCTGCATTTCATACGCTATCGTACTGTCAAATGACCTCCTCCAGAAGCGATATTCACAAAATCTATTCCTATACATAAACTGTTACGAAAATTACCAAAATTGTTCAAGATAAGGCCGTGAGACGAAAATGTTAACATCAGAAAGCAGGACATAATACCGACAACTTTCTCCTAACGATACAATCCACTATCGTCAGCAATGTCAATTTTCTTTGGGCATATTTACATTATTTAGAGGAGGATTACTGCATGAACGGTCAATTTTGATCGGAGACCAGTATTCTTAAAATAAGATTACTTAAAATATTCGATCTCAAACTTACTTGACGAAATTAAACGAAAATTTTGAGAGCTTCACCTACCTGAACCGTCACCCAGTCAGTCTGATGTTGCTCTGAAGCGCACGCCAGGACCCCTTGGCAACGATGGAATTTGGCATAAGCATGCTTAGCAACAACGGAAAAATCGCATAATATGCGTCCGCACTGTGTATAGCGTTCGCCCCACTCATCGCGTTCACCCCACTCAAGCGTTTCACATGAAAACAGAACACAAATCATCGCGTTTACCCCACTCTACGCTCAAGATACTCATTACCGTAGTATCTTGTCCGAAAACAGCGGGGTTTCGTCGGGGTTGAGATTCCCATTCGAAAGTTGGGCCGGATCAAACTGCACCAAACTCTGCCATTACAAAACGGGACGAAAACAGCAATAAATGAACATGAAAGACCCGTAGGACCTACAGGCTACAAAACCATATTTAGATTACTAACGTCGCCCGGAATGACACACCCAAACGCCATACTGTTACACAGCCATCGGGAGAATGATGAATACAAATAAACCTTAATTGGTTATAATACGAGTCATTTTATCCTGTGCAACCATAGCAAACATTTAGAGCGAATTGAGCTAAGATTGGTGGATGACTCTATGTTGCGCTATGTTATCGTATTTATGTGCAAAAGTCACGTGTTTCGTCGAATGATATAATTTGTCCTTTCCCCCCCCCCCCCGATAAAGTATTACTATACATTTTAGTGACAACGCAATCGTTATTTTGTGTCATTTCGTCAATTTTAAGATTTCAGTAAGCGATGAAGAATGCCTGCGCGAATGTCTACACCAAATAAAAACGGTTTATAAACAGAAATCTCTATCCTACAAAGGTCATTCTCTCAGTCGCAATCATCTCTCCATTAATTGAGATATTGATGGTTGTGTTGATGTTTAACTGAGTTGAATATTTTTGTAAGCGTAAAACGCTTGTCAACAAATCTATGCTATGCTGCATTACCGGGTATGAGATTAAATTACAAGCGGACCATTTATATTACAATTGCTGATAAACAGAGTGAGCTGGAGTTGGGTAACATTCTGCGAGGTCTCTGGGAATATTTGTTTGGCCATGGCTGTGCACGTATTAATATCTTCAATTTCTGTATTGACTTCATTTAGTTCGTTCAACTATGCAGTATTTATTTCAAATAGACAAGCTTGCAGACAATATCGCTCAAGATATAGCTTCTCCTTTCTTGAGTGGTAGCTGTATATGCCATTGGCGTTGGATAGGGAGAGAGATATTGTGGAAGCATGGTTTAAAGCGGGAATAGAAAAGACTATAAGGCGACGGGTAAATTATAACCCCTAAATACTGTCTTTTAGATGCGCGTTTAATGAAAAAAAAACTGAACAGGAAGCGAGCAGCAGGCACGTACAGATATGATATTGCATAAAAATTGCCTATAGACTTTGCAACTAAAATAGGGAGTCATTAACACCTTTGCCTAATGAGGTGTTTATCATACTACGCAGAGTCTCCCTAGCGTTATTGAAACCATTAAATTTGGTGTTGAAAGAAAGTGTTTGAAGAAACTATCATGTTCGAAGTAACTAAACCTTGCCGGTGATACATACTGAAGAATTGGTACAAAAAGTACCTTTTCCGTCACTTCAAAGGCTTTGGTCGATGTTTTTTTCATCAAAACCACTGGTCAGATAGCATTGATATTTGTTATACAGACCCGTTAAGATGGCCTGAGTCAGATAATCTCATATAATGAGAAAATATACAATTTTGCATTAAGGAGCAAATTTTGCAAATTTTAGGAAAAAATTCTTTCTCTAAAGCTGCTCTTCTGATAGTTTTGCAGTTCGGTATACCAGTCCCTACGGAAGACCTTAGCCAAATCATCTGTTAAAAATGGGGGAACTCATAATTTTGTATTTTCGGAGCCAATGTTTTAGTCCGTGACCTTAAACGACCTATACCCTCCTCAGATACCTTGGACGACAGTTTTGAAAACTGAAAAAAATTATAGTCACAGTTGGTATCACTTTGTAGTGACCTTTGATCAAGAGATCAAATCTGATATTTTTTGATATAATGGACCAACGTTAGCAAATGTTTTATGGAGGAAACCCAAACACTGGTAAGGGATTTGGATCCATAAGAATGATAGATGGCAAGATGCACACTACCATGGATACAAACCCCGGTAGATGCACGTGGTTGACAGGTCATTGAATTAGTAATTAAATCATCGCAGCATGGGGTCCAGCCAAGTGCAACTCATATATATTAGATTAATAAGATGGCCAATTAAGGATAATATCAGGTCACTCCACCACACAAACGCACAAAAAAACCCAACAATTATCCCTCACACACCTTATAAATTTGCTCCTTCCAAGGTTGGAATTTACCAGTGATCACTTGACAAATGAACAGTGGTTTCTGCTTTGATCACAACTTGAAACTTGCAGTAGATAATGTTTACTTCCATTAGGTTTTGCTTACAAGAACTGTCAAATCATAGTTATACATCTTTACCAGAAACCAACAAGTATTCACATTTAATCTTAACATACTACTTTGTGATTAAATTATCGAAAAATTTGAAGAAGAGTTTACCTGTGTGCCTGAAAATATCACATATTTGTCAACACATAAACTGCATTGTTGGATGATTGTCTTGTAGAGATGATTGTCTTGTAGAGATCATTTCTATTAAAACAGATGCATACATCTGATGCCACAGGCTCCATGGTAGAGATAGGTTTGTAAAATAGTGAGCAGATTAATCTTTTGGAAGGAACCATTCGATCCACGGAAGGGGGTGATGAATACCTTAAAATGATACATATCGTTGGATACTGCGATTTCCGTAAAACGATACTAGTTAAAAACACTATCTTATATTACCCTTGTACAATCTTCCAGTGACCAAATCTGAGAAACATAAGTGTATCTGTAACCATTAGAAGGAAAACGCAAAGATATATCATAATTCATTTGTCCAGGTAAGTCAGCTATTTCAACATCAGTCAGAGATGTTTTCCTTCTGTCTCTTTCATTCCATGCTTACTTAATGCATTTATACTAAAAGAAAGTTAAATGGTTAGTTAATGCAATATGGAGGTCGGAGTGAGATATGAAATTTGAATCACAGAAAAAAACCCAGTTGATGACCAAATTTTAACTAACCCTTGATATTAGCTACGCAAGTTGTGGACAAAATGATTCTGGATCATTGTGTGAAACCTTTCACCACACACTATATTCGTTACAACATTGATAAAATTCCAAGTTAAAAGAAAAAAATTCTTGAATCAACCGTTGTTTATGGACCGAGTTCTGGCTGCAGCATTTTATCCGTTATCCTGGTACTTTCAAATCATTAAATTTCTTGGAACACAATTTATTCGTGCTAAACGTTCACGTTTGTCGTTAAGGGGCAATATTGTTTGTTCGTTAACACCATCCTGGTGAGTACACATTGTTAAAATATTTTGGTGAAGATTCATTCATCGACGGGAGGTCAATAGCGGGAACAGCCTCCTCTTCTAGTTCTCTCAGTCGGGCCATCATTTTATCCACTTTTTCTGGCATTTCTGCACTGAGATCAATGCGTTCGGTCGGGTCGTCTGCAAAAGACAAAAATTAAGAATGACGACCTTTCACTATATTTATCATTCTTGTTCAAAACTCTGTAGATTCTGTGGTATAATGCTCTACTCAAATGGCATGTTGTCCTTAAGTATACATTGGAACTAGTATTCAGATCTCAGCATCATACACTCTACACTTTAAAGGGAGAGGTCGTCCCGACTTTCTCGTTAAGAAACTTTGCCTCTTCCAAGAAATTGACTACAAATGCCGTGAAAATCTGAAGCAAGTTTCCCGTTATAATGAAAGCACGTTCATCTATCCACTATACCGTATCACTAACAAAGGTAGAGCCGTGTGAAGACATGTGAAGTTGCCTTCATTTCCTTTATATTGTGTTTCACAACTTAACAATTTTAACCTGCGCTGCATACGAGATCTGGGTGGCACGAGCTGCTGTGAAGGTGCAAGGTGAAATGCAAGCTAAACTCTATAATATGTAAGTTCTTGTTATAGATTTCTCAATAAGTACCCTACTCCTTAATTATCTCCATTTGGTTCGTCATTTTACATCTAACTCGGTTTTTTCCTGCCATCTAAACGCTTTTTGTTTGCTAGTTGAAGTCTGTTCTTATATCGCTATTCAACGTACTGCAGCAGGCGTGAGCTCTCCTCGAATCAGAGAGATGCGCAGTTGTACTTCGCACCTTGATAAAATATACTACACAAGATATGACATGTTACAAGGGTAAAAATGTTTTGTGATGTTTTCTTTTCTATACCTTGAATACCTTCGAAATGTAAAAATTAACCGGTAAAAATTACGCATTTGGGGCAACATGAGTGTCTGACTCAACAAAATGTTGTACAGCATACTTGGATTGTAGTCAGGTGGAGCAGCCAGTGGGACATTTACACTGTAAAAATATCGCCTTCTTTTTCGATTCTGACCTTGAAAGAAATAAATGGCATATTCTTGTACTTGTGTTAAAAGGGATTTCCTTCTAGAAATCCACTTAATTGCTAAAGATAAGATCCGAAGGGATGTCCTTTGGCAATTTATGAATTTTGTAAAGAATATGTAATTTTGACCTCATGTCACCATAATAAACTAACTAACTAACTAACTATGAATAGGACAGTTTCCGAAAAAGAAACAACGGTAAAGAATTGCAAAGATGTGTGATTGAAATACCCACCGCGTATGTTGAATAGCATTGTATAGTGTCCCGCAATAAGTTTTTTTGTGTAATCACGAGCCCATCCATTTTCAGGAGGAGGTATCCAGTCACCTTGAATCACAAAAAAGTCATTTCTGAGAGACATTCCACATTTCATATGAGTCTTTTCTTGATGAAGTTCAAAGGGATACTCAGAATATGATTATTTCCACTTACACTGACTTACAGAATATTCTGCCGGAATTTACTTGTTAGCTCACGTGTGTAAACACGTGGGCTAATGTCATAGCGATTTCTATCTGTCTGTCCGTGGATGTGTGTATGTTATTGTGTGGTGTGTGTGTGTGTGTGTGTGTGTGTGTGTGTGTGTGTGTGAGTCTGTCTGTTTACGCGATAACTCAAAAACGCCTGAACGGATTGAAGTCAGATTTGGTAGACAGGTACCATATGCTACTTGCAAGAAGTGATAAGATTTTGGTAAGTGTGGCTTGCATATTAATGAAGTTATGCAATATCGTTTTTTTCCCGGCCGTACAATGGTTTCCCTACAGTGTAGAATATATCAAGAAATACTGCACAAAATTTCATGAAACTTTTCACAGATGACAATCCCAGAACATTATCATGATGCTGTGAGGGTCATGTCAATATGACATTAACTGGTCCAATAATCATTTTCATTCAAGGTAATACATTACCAGGTCCATGAGACATTTGAGATTTACAAATTTAAGTAGGACCATCCCGAACACTGATAGTTAGTGGTGGTACACTATATACTCAATACTCAATTGAGCACTATATGCTCAATTATCTTCTCATTTGCATATTAATGAACTTTTGTTATTAGTGAGATAACTCTGAAATTCCTGCACCAAACTTGATGATACTTGCAACAAATATTGATCTGATATATATATCTAATTATACTTAGAGGCATTGGGCAGTGTCAAGTTAATAATTAGCTTATTTGCATATTTTATAAAGTTTTGTAATTAGTCGTATAACTTCGATATAACTGCGCCAAATGTGATGAAATCTGCTGCAGATACTTATCCGGCTGATATTTAAGTGTGGTGTAAAGCAGTTAATTAAGGGTTCATTTGCATATTTAATGCACTTTGTAATTAGGTACATAACTCTAAAATTACGGCATCCAAGTCAGTGAAATTGGGTACAGATTTTGTTCTGATAAATATCTAATTGTTCTGAGAAGCATTTGGCAGTGTCAAGTTAACAAATAGGTCATTTGCATATTTTATGAAGTTTATAATTAGTCATATAACTCCAAAATAACTGCTCCAAATGTGATGAAATCTGCTGCAGATACTGATCCGACAGATATCTAATTGTGGTGTAAAACATTTAGTTGTGAGGAGTTAATTTAGTGTTCATTTGCATATTTAATAAGCTTTGTAATTAGTGATATTACACCACATTAAATTTGATGAAACTTGTTACAGATGTTGATCTGATAAATATCCAATCGTACTGAGAAGCCTTGAGCAGTGTCAAGTTAATAATTAGCTTATTTGCATATTTCATGAAGATGATAATTAGTCATATAACTCCGAAATAACTGCATCAAATGTGATGAAAACTGCTGCATTTACTGATCCGACAGATATCTAACTGATTTGTAAAGCATTTAGTAGTGTTAATTAAGGGTTCATTTGAATATTTAATAAACTTTGTAATTGGGTATATAACTCTGAAATTACGGCACCAAATTTGGTGAAACGAACTACAGATATTGATTTGTAAATAGATAATATTTAATTGTGCTGTGAAACATTAACAGTGTCAAGTTAATTTAGGGCTCATTTGCAGTTTTAATGAATTTTGTAATTAGTGATATTACTCTAAAATTACTGCATTAAATTAAATGAAACGTGCTACAAATGTTGATCTGATGGATATCTAATTGTCCCATGAAGCATTGAGCAGTGTCAAGTTAATTAATAGCTCATTGGCATATTAAATAAAGTTTTCTAATCAGTGATTGAACTCTGAGAGTACTGTGCGAAGTTGATAAAACCTGCTACATATAGTGATATAACAGATATGTTCTATTCTGTGAAGCGTACTTCTATAAATGAACCTGTTGTTAAACACGTGAGCATATTCAGTTCATATCTGGTTTTTGCAATGTTCTGTTTCATTCGTTGTAAATCCAATACTATGGTGGAAAACTAACATGGTCCAATGACATCAGGGTCTTCCATGTACACAAGTTGGCATGAATTGTACTGAAAGAATTATTTTGAAATATTCATAAATAGTGTATTTTATGCTTACTTGGACTTCCAGCATTTCCATGTATAAGTTTGTAATCGCCTACCCTGCAAAGTAACGCAGATAATTCCGTAATCAGCAGCGAATAGCAATACTTGCATTGCAGAATAATGTTCTCACGTCCTTTGTACGCTGGGATTTTGAGGACACCTTTGACGGATGGGTTTGTTCATGGTATCAATCGAAACACTGCATGCAAGAAACTATACTGTTAAAGTTTCAGAGTTACTGTATAAAAGATCAAAATGAAATGATAAATCGTGTCAACTATGATATTGATATGGAGAGTGACACGCAAGGGCAGGGAATTAAGAAATGGGGAGGAATTGATTTTTTATAAGTCTTTTAACAGCACGATGACGGAGAGACAGTATTTTTAGTCTTCTCAGAATGTTCCCAATACACTGCAGTACACTTTAAAGATGAAGCCTGGTTATTTATCAGATTTACCTAAAAGCAAATTGACCGACTGGATAACAATTTCAGTTGAAAACATAGGACTTATAGCATGTTAATACTCAATTACAAGAAGAATTAATGCGAGAGCTAGGCATTTAGGAATGTCCCTTTAAGTTACGTCAAGATTGAATTGGATTGAAATTAATAGCGGTGTGTTCTTAGACAGTTAATCCCAAGACAATTACCAACCGGATAAACTCCTACAGTAACATTTGGGTTAATATTACATATTGGGATAGTATTGCATATTGGACTGACATTATATACGACAATACAACCCTGGGCATTGCCCAGTCTTGTGAAAGGTAAAAATTTGGCATTCTGATGCCATAGCATAACAGGGTTACAGTGTTGTGCAGAAGTTTTATCGCTAAAAGGTGTGTCACTTGTAGGCATCGGTAGGCAAAGCTTACTGCAAACCCCTTACCTGATGGCCCGAGCGGGAATTGTTTCCATGTGGTCGAAATTGTAAACAAATCAGTACGAGGTGAAGGGTCACCTTTAGATATGGTATTCCAAACGTCGAGACCGTCCATATCTGGATCTTGAAAACAAAGAAGATATAAGATTAGATAAGGTAAGATTGTGTAATGTTTCTTCATTCACGTCAATTAACAAAAGTTGATAGATATGTAAGAGATAGCCGACAAACGAACAAGGGTTACGTAAATCACCCGCTTGTGTATTTTGGGTTTCGGTCATTTAGTTTTTCGCTTAATCATCACAGTCAAAATTCGATTATTAGAGGAAAATAATAAAAAGTATATTGCAGCTCGGGTACATCTACCAAAAGTTTAGCAAATATACCTTTACAAGGTTATTTTGCATTATTTTTCTTTGTTTAAAGCCCCTGTAGCTGTAACTCTTGAAATTTGTTGATCTGATAAAGGCTTTCTGTTTTCTCTGGGTTTCTATAAATTCTTCAATTAAAAGGATATAGTCCTTTACTATTGAAAAAATGGACAGTTAAATTTGAATTTTAACCGTTATTTTGATTTCCCGCCACTTTTAAAATCTGGTAATATTACAAAGTTAACACGGGGATTGCAGCCATTTTGAATTTCACATATCGTCAAATGTTACTTAATTAATTTGATTCTATGGCACAAAACTTTGCACGGTGACCCCTGATTTTTATTCTTGATTTTTGGTGACAGTAATTTCATCGGGGAATATTTTGAGCAAAAGTTGAAGTATTTCACTTTCGAGGCGCATACAACCTTAAAATGATGTTTGAGGTTATTTTTAATTGAAATTTACACGAACATCATTTAAACTACTACAAACTGGAAACAAACGGGCCGATGCTTATTTGTAGCTTATTGTGTATATTATTGATTAAGAGGGATAACAACAAGCGTTGCTTTAAAGGTATGCCGCTGTTCTCCGAGTCCATCCCTCGCTCTAGGGTTTATGATAAAACGATGCTCATCTTCTGTTGAGCTTTGGTCAAGTATTCTTCTACATGCGGCCAGGCACGTCTCTTTTACAGTGTTATTTTTGTTGCAGGAAGTCAAACCCGAATGATTGGAGGTTGTCTCTAATGTACAATCATACAAGTTTCTCACGAATTTACGTCTGTAAGTCTGCATACCATCACGGTAAAAACCAGTGACGTTGCTTGACATGTTGTCAGTCAATGAGAAGTCTTGTCCACATTTATGTTGCATTATTATCAATAAATTCACTCACCAGCGTAAACTCTTTTCGTACTTGCTATGCCTAACGATAACTTTTCAATAATAAATGTGATGCCAGGTGCTAAGTGTGAATAATTTACACTCACAGTACAGGACAGTAGCTGTAACTTCTGATAAGTTTTTCCAACATAGGTCTTCCAAACATTACTGATGGAAACAATCAAAGTCCCTACGGTCGACGGTACAATATGCAATTTTAATGTTCTCAATAATTATTCAGTTTCTTGTATAAAGCCGGAAACTACAAACATGACATCTTCCCATGACTTCGGGCGTAGAATATCTATTGCAAGGAAAAGAGGTGCAAAGTTGTATACAAATGAGAACAAGTGTTGCGAATGTTGCGAAGCTAAATTAACATTACAATTGAAAGCTTAATGTGATAGTAGTGTTGGTTTATGTACCAGACACTATATGTGAAAATAGTCCCGACTTAAACACGCTGCGCATTGATATATTTCGCTCTAATTAGACTTCTTTTCTAAGCCTTCGCTACACTCGCAACACTTAAATACGTAGCAAGAGGGGAGTCTATAAGAAGTTTGCACCTCGGATCTTGCAGTGTATAGCGTAGAACAAAAGTCTGTCTTGCACTAGCAGCACAAAATGCTGAAAATGCATAGAAAAGTTACAGCATGGAGGTAGCCAATGTCAATGACACTTTTGAAGTCCTGAACAATGAGGATACTGCCCCAATTGATGTGTTGCAGCCTGGTGCATACGACGACAAGCAAACGATATTATAAAAATGCGCGTCGTACAGAAACGATCCATCTCTGACCAACAGTGGCCAGTTGTCAATATTATCGACATAGTGATTTTCCCAGTCCCGTAGACAATCGCCGCCGTAAAGATAGGTTTTATGAGGAGTTATATGTGCAGTAACCAAGAAAGAGCACACGTTGTCAAGGAGAGTACTAGTTATATAACACATACCTAAACTGTCCCATTAACAGGATTGCTTACCTGTTTCACCGCCAACCAAGTTGACTAATGTAGGATACCAGTCTACGATGTGAATTAACCTAGAAGATAAATGAAGTCAATGCCCGGGAGTCAATGTTCTCATGATATTAAACTTTACAATGGACATGTATTGTCTACAGACCACAAACGTGTTGATAAAACCCACGCTTGTAGAAGAACGTACACTGTTCGATGCTTCATTTTCACAATCGCTATATCATAATTATAAATAGTTGGAAGTTGTTCACCCTACACACTGCATACTTAACTATCAAACCCGATCATTACATTCTTTCTACATTTTGATATCGCCTTGTCTGTAGAATTATCAGGATCACTTTGCGAAAACGTCTCGCTTGAGACACTGAATAAGCTCTACAAATATACTCCTTCATATACTGTATTTCTCCCAGTGAAATTTAGAAGAACAAGAAAGGACCAAGTGTGTGTGTTAGGTGTGTGTAGTACGTGAAATTACGATTAAAACGAAAACATACAGAACAGTAGTAGTAATAAAGTAGTTCACGCCTCGAAAATGAAAGACTTAAACCTTTGCTGAAATATTCCTCTGGCCATATTTTCAAAATCACGAATAAATATAGGGGGATGGGGGTTACAGAAACAAATTACCCAATATTTACCGACATTGAAATTCAAAATAGTCGCAATCCCTGTGTTATCTCTATAGGGGAAATACAATTGCCAATTATCAAAAAACTAAGTGACGCCTTACTTACTCCGAAAACTTCAAAATAAGCCACCAGGAGTGTTACAACAAAACACAATTGTAAAAGTTTTACAGTACAAATACCTGTCCCTGAGGCGTATTCTACCTTAACAATTGCTAACTGTGTTCGCCTTTAGCAGAGATGAAAATGAATGTGATTTGTGCAGTTTTAGTTAAATTCTAACAGCTGCTTATGCCGTTCGGGCCTGCTCTAGTCAGGTAAGCGAGAACATTTCAACCGTAATGGTCTTACTACATGGAGTTCGCGGTCCGAAGAGTAAAGCCGTATCGTGCCTTCGATTTTCTCTGCGCATACAACATTGGAAACTCCAAGCACCCGAGGGCTATAACATATGCACCAGGGGTACGCTTTAAGGGAGCGGTCAGTTATTAAGGCCGGGGTTGGCCGGGAAAATTCAGGGAGGGTTACCTTAAGTTCGAAAACTGCAGGGGGGCATGTTTTGTTCAAACAGCACAGAGGGGATTTCATAAGTATCCATCCCGTCAAAAAGCAGCTTCAGTGTTCAAAAATATTTTGGGGAATAAAAATGATTTGCTGCGTGATTTCATTCTCTGAAGTCATTTCACTGTTTATCTGACTAACAGTATATGTTTTATCTGTCACATGAACATCTTGACTTTGAAACTCTGTACAGGCTTGTCTTCTTGTAAATTGAGCACGCTGAGGACTGTAACCGCCATAAATGTAATAATCTCCGTAAATGTGACATCAACCGTAATTGTAAGAAAATGCACCCATAAATGTAATATCACCCATAAATGTAACAAAAATCAACCATAAATGTAATCAAAAACACCAACCACAATTGTAATAAATGATAACCATAAATATTATAAAAATCACCATTAATGTAATACCTGTCATCCATAAATGTAATAAATCTATTTTGTAGTTGATTTTGAGGAATTAGCCCTTCAATGTTTATCTCTGTAATAAGCAAAGCAACTCCATACATTATTCATATCTTAATTGTTTGCGTTTAGTGTGTTTTGTATTTTGAAAGTGTATTTTACGTTTCCCTATTTTGTGTACAAAACTGATTGGCCATGGCGAGACACAGCTGTAATCTGAGTGTCAGTGCAGTCTCTACTCCAGAGTGGAGGAGACTGTATAACACTACGATCCTATAACGTCATTTTTTCGAAATTTGGCGCACTTTCATGATCAGTCGCCTCAAATTCATCTTCAGTGGATAAATTGTGTGGAATAATCGATAGATTTTCGGTATTCCTATGTTGTCCCACTTGAAGTTTGTTCCTTTGCTGGGATGTTAGGATGTCTAATTTTGTTCTACTGTGTCCAAGGTAGTGTTCGTAATGTTTTTTGACTAGATTGAAATATGGATATATGTTCTCGTCAACATGTTTTGTGTCGTAAATTCTGTTTTTAAGGTTGTATATTTCTCTGTAATTTGTTCTGAGTCATAAACTGTGTGATATCACTGGTTGACGAGTTATTTTGAAGCTTCCTTATTATGTAATTATAAGTGTCTAGAACTGCTGTTCCACTAACATTATCTAACGATTTGAGCAGTACCTCGCCGTTTTTGATTGTGTTTTCAAAGTACTAAATTCTGTGTTTCGGAAAGGAAACCTACTTTCAGGAAAGTATGTTATAACATTACACTTGTCTTAATAAAGTTATTATTTACTCAGGGCATTGATAAACAAATGATCATATACAACTTCAAGGTTATTACATTTAGCCTATGGTTAATTTGTTTATTAATTTGTGGTTGCGGGCCGATACATTAATGGTTGACTGTGTTATTACATTTGTGGTTGATTATATTACGATTGTGGTTGATATTACATTTGATTATTACATTTGTGGAGGTTACAAGGACAATGAACAATTCCTATCAGCCTTTTGGCAGAAGTAAGGCAATGAATAGGTGCAAGCTATGTGTTAAACTGAACCCTGGCTTACATTGAAAAGCTTCGTGCACAAAACTTGTCTGCATAAATAAAGACAAAGGCTAGAATATAAATGAAAAGTGTGAATGACTTTGTTTTATGTCAATTAGCAATTAGGAAGAAATATTTATCTTTTTGTATTATAATAAATATAAAATATATGTGTATATACTATATATGGCCTTGATCAAGCACTTTTACCGTAGCTAACTTTGCTTCTCCTTACCCCCGTGAGAGGTGGGTAGCTACTAGGCCAGTAAATCGACTATTTGACCCCTCCATGACCTTATATGTTGGCATTTTTATTATATGGGGGAAGAACAAGAAAACATGTAAACTCAGAGAGAGATCATAAATTATTTGGAAACTGTTCAGAATATAGATAGGGCAGTGACAGCGACGTATTAGACTCAGAGCTTTTTGCCGAGGAGGAGGACGACGTTGTAATCGATAAAACTGGCAACAGCACAAGTGATGAAGAACTTTTTGAACCTCCAAAGAAACAGTAGACAATGTATACAAGTTCTTAGAGAAGAGAAGGATCTTGGAAAAATCTCTTTTCCACTGATGTTATATTGTATCTTTGCACCGGTAATGGCCAGTGTTATCATTACAAATTGCATCAATACTTACTCAAGCAAAATCGGGGGGGGGGGGGGGGGAGGGGCATGAAATTTTGTGATCTTAAAAGGGGTTCATCAATTTCTGGGGGCAACGGGAGGGTTTAACTTATTTTGACTGATGCAGAGGAAGAATTTGCCGGCCCATTCCGGCCATAATAATTGGACGCTCCCTAAAGGCATCGTATCGGGGTTTATTTGGAAAACGTTAGAAATAGTCAAAATTCTCTTTTGTTGCGGCCTTTAGTGAATTTAAATTGCTGGCAATATTAATTAGGCTGTGTACAAGAAAAGACAAGGTGTTCATATATGAACTGTTAAACAATGGGGATAATGAGTATGTTAAATCATTGCATCTGTAAATTACTGTAACATACACTGTTTAGAAACCTACTGGTCATTTTCGTAACCTGTTTTCTCCAACATTTTACCATGAACAAGGGTAACAACCCTAGTACCGCCTTCCCACAGTGTATGTTTAGAACCACGTAGAGGCCAGTTACTGCCAGCGTTGTCACCGTTCGCCGGTCCACCATTCTGAAATACAAATACATGCTAAGATACAGAACCAGTAAAAGGTTTTAGGTTGTTCTGTGGTAGAGCGCTACCTAAACCATGGAGCTAAAATAGCTAAACATTTGCGCCAATAGTTGAATATCCCGCGTACACTGTAATTCTCTCTTTTGCTTTCTTGCTCCCTGTCCCTGTTTGTCGGTAAAACCTGTGTATGTCAACAGTGTTCCTGTCCCTTCGAACTCAACGACATCGGCTGGATGGCAGCCCGGGTGGCAGTGTCTTTGTGTCGGTCTCTGTAATGAGAGTTTCGTCAAGGTTACTTTGTCTTTCTACCTGTGTTACATGCGACTCCCTGATATTGCACCTCTTCTGTTTGTCAAACTGCCTGTCTGTCCAACGTTAGTCTCTTGCTTTGAAATGACATTGTCACTTACGTCTGACATAAATATGAGTAACGTGTCCTCCCAGAATCCATATTCCTTGAAAGCTTCAACCACCGCAGCGACTGCGTCGTCCATGGCTGTAACCATGGCTGAAACGATATTAATAATACAACAGCAAATAACTTTTAAGTTACGTAAATCAAATTGTCATTGCTCTAAACGGTCTCAAAAAGTTATCGGTACTGCATCTGCACGTTAGATAGATGTTTTATGATATTGCCGTTTTGCTTCTATGTGATGTGCAGTCACAGGGATTTATAATTAGATGAAAGGCCACATATGTGGACGAAAAAACAACCTCAGGGATAAACAGACAGACAGACAGACACACATACAGACAGACCGACAGATAAGAAGACAAACAAACAAACAAAAAGGCAGGATGAATGAAGAGGATGGATGTAGAGGCACAGAGAGTCATGGATAGATAGACAATCTGAATAGATTGGCTGACCTAGATCAATATACCAAGAGACAGGCAGAAGCAGAAGAAGGCGTAGAAGCTGGAGAAGGCGTCATTATGAGTGTATCTTCCTAAGCCTACCTAGCTTAATTCTTCGTCCTGTGTCGTTGATGTGCGAATACATGTCAAGATACTTTTGCGGTGCCTAGTTAAAGGAGTAAAAATGTAAACAAAGAAAGCTCTTCCATTTTGCGGGTATTGATGATTAAAATCGTTAAAGCCTTGAGATTTGCGGTCTTGACCCACGTCAAATCATCCCCTCGTCTGAAGCCGAACTCGGTGGAAACATAATGCATTTCGATTTTGGCGGGTATTTTGGTGCTGCTGATTTTCCACAGACCTGCCTGTACCCATACATTTCGCCATTACATTCTTACGCACCCCGGGGCAAAATACTTTACAAATGCCAGTCAGACCTTAGAGACAGCACAATGTACGCTACCTATGTCTATGTGCTAGCTCTTTAGTCGGACTGATGTCAAGAACACGAAAAAAAGTATTTCTTCCGATTGATAGTTAGGAAGTCTCTATGCTTTTATGTACTCTTACGTCGTTTTCTCCCTTTATCCTACACGTACTTGCTTTATAGCAGTTTGTATTTTGTTTTACGTGATTGTCTTGTCATCAGTGCAGGGTTGTATCATATGTGAAATAATCGTCTATTTTACGGGACTCATCACTTTCGATTTTTGCGGGAAACTTTCCCCAGTCCCAGTAACTTTCTGGGAATGACACCTTGTGCTGAATTTGACACCCTACCTCAAGTGGTCCGTGTACACTTTGCAATGCAAAATACATAAACATCGGAGTCCTCTTGTCATGATTCTTCACATACTTGATGACCTTGTTGCTAAATAAATACTGTGGTTAAAAATACACAGAATTAAAGTTGTGCATAAGAGATAATATCACACCAATGAGACAAAATGTTATGAATGACCTGATTGTAAGTTCTTGCGACTAGTCCCGCTCGCTGCAATGGCGACGATGTGAGATAAAAGAACGTTAAACAAAGTTTCCTTACATGGTTTACATCTATAAATGAGAGAGAGAGAGAGAGAGAGGGGGGGGGGCAGGGACTACAACTTGTACATTTGAAGGTCAGTTCGGGTTTCATTTTGATTGACTTTATTCCGTCACATAATCGCAATCATACCCATCTATAATCCGATAGCACTAGGTCAAAATTCGTAATACAATAGTGATAAACATAGACACAAAACAGCGCAGAACAGACAAATAATCACCGGTACAGAAAACAAAGTCAAATTCATGAAAGAAAGATATATGGACCTCTTAGGCTATCTAGCCAAAAGACCAAGAAGTGATGTCAGGTGTTTTGAAAATAGTAAGCGAATCCTGCCCCGCATGTGACGCCCGCCATATATCAAGCTGTAATTCAAATAGGTGGTCAATCTATCAAAAGGTCGATCAATGAATCAGTTAATCAATTAATCAATCAATGAAGAACAAAATGACAAAACGACAGAGCACGAAGATAAAGATAGCCATGACATTTTGCAGCATTTTAAAGCAAACATTTCGAGGCTTTTTTATGGAACCTTTCATAAACGGCCGATATGACAGTGACAGTGTTTGATTACCCTTTATTTATAGACCAACCTTTGTATTTCCCAATCAACTAAATGCATGGACTCGTCGAGTTAAATAGAATGTACCACGGCTAGCTAAAAATAAGTGAATTAGAAGCTGACGAAAATGGGTGCCTAATAGTGAAGTGACTTTTTCGTCCATTGAAAATGTTTTAAGAAAATGTTTGATAGATCGCAAAGTTGACCACTTGTTATCGAAATAACAGCATCTAGTATCAAGTTAAAAGCATGAAAATCATAAAAAAGAAATGTGACGTCATGTTCACTGTTCTTCCCCGCCAGCTGACAGGGAAGTTTAAACGTTAATCGATCAACCAAACACGGCTGTGCCATAGACCAAATTACTACATTACGAAAACAGAAAGAACAAATCATCGTCGATGGTGTAGTCTCTGCTGTGTCAGCTGTTTTCAGGAGCTGATGATCCCTGTTTAGATTGTAGCACTTCTCTCCTTTGATTGGTGCAATTACAAATTGATTTACATGTCTACATTATAGTATAGTGTCCTTATGTTAAGATTGAAATGTTCTATACAGGCATGAAACAGACAAAAACTTAATGACACAATGACCGCAAAACAGTCATGTTGGATCATATTGTGACACAAGTTGACGCACATAGATACATTTTAGTATATTGACCTTGTGTAAAGTTTTAATGGCACGTGCTCATGCATGTTTGTTTAACTAATGGTTCCAAAGATGGGTTAAACAACAAAATTGTTAATCAGCGGCCATATTGGATTCTATCGTGACACAAGTTGACGTGAATATGAAGACCTTAGTGCTTTTGACATGTGCCATTGTATATCGTCCGAATACCGACTTCAAATGAAATATGTTTAGGCATGGATGCGTAATGGCTGAACATGAAGACATAGTACACAAATTCGTCAACTGATGACAGTTAGGCTTCGTTAACAAAAAACGGTGAGGGGATTCGAATTTTTTTGGGGTAGTGGAGGGGGAGACTTAAAAGTTTTGCTATGCCTATGGGGCGGGCTGAAAAATTTTTAGCTTCACCTTTTTACCTTTACATTTGCAATTCCAAGGTTTGTCAGGTAATTAATAAAATAATTTAATGTCATCAAGTTGTTCTAATGCTTGTTATAATTAAGCAAAATCTAGAACCACTTTGTCTCATTTCCCGACATTTATCTCGAAAAACTCCAAACATGTATGATTTTTCTTTAAAAATCCCAAACAAGTGGGCCTAGTAATGGGGCAAAAGCTGCAACTGTTGATATTTTTTTCAATATTTTAATGGAATATATCAGTTTCTTATGGTCTCCCTTCATTATGCTGAAACACACAATTGTCGACAAAGCCTGTTTATAAATATGAATTTGATGACAATTGAATTAGAGTCCAGACTAAAAGTCATTGGTCAATGTTCCAATGTCAATGCACAGTACACATACACAGGCTGTGCTGGCAAGCTGAATACTAGACAGCTCAACATGCTGTAGGGAGTAGAACAAGAACACAGTCTAGTTACATGAACAAAATTATTGTCAAAATAATAACACTTCATACAGCTACTGACTTCCTATTGCAGTGTCACTGTCACTGCATATTGGCAGTGATAGAGATAGCTCTAAGTTTGATGTAGTTGAAGAAGAGTTTGGGTCAAATGACGCTCATGACAGTGAAATATACTTGTATATAATATCGGACTTGATAGCAGCACGTGGAAGACCAGGAGACTTGAAAGTCATCAGGGATTTTTGAATTGTGGCATTTGAGAATAATCAAATATTAAAGAAAAAGATGGGGTCACCATGCTTGATTTCTAAATTTTCACATTCTAATCGCAAAATAACACAAAAGTAAAACTTTGAATAGTAAAGACTAAGGAAAATAATGTGTGACTGAATGGAAAAATAATCGCAGTCATACCAATTCATAATCCAATAACACTAGGTCAGAATTTGTAAGACAATAGTTGTAAACATAGACACAAAACAGCACAGAACAGACAGTAAATAGACGATACACAAACAAAGTCAAATTCATGAAAGAAAGATATATGGACCTCTGGCAAGAAGACCAAGAAGTGATGTCAGGTGTTTCGAAAATAGTAAGCGCATCCTGCCCCACATGTGGCACCCGCAATATATCAATCTGTAAGTCAGATAGGTAGTGGTTACTAACTATTATTTATTTTCTACCAAATTTGCCATTATTACACCTAACTTTTATAGATTAAAACGCTTATTTTAACGTTCCAGTTATGTCAATTTTGAGCAGCATCTAAGTCATCTATGTCTCGTACTGTTGAAAAATAGTTTTGGTAGGTCACTATGCTCAGTTTTTCACTATGACAACTTGGCAAAATGTAGCCACGAATTCATAATTTGCATAGTCTCTCACGCTCGTCATTTTGTGTGCTCTTAAGCAGGTGTCATTGACGTGGCCAGAGTTGGGTTGATTCAAGTTGGCGCAGACTTATATCCAAATAATCCACTGATGTGTTTAATAATGAATCAATTTAAGAACTTGCCTCATAGGATTATGGCTTTATAAACTGCTAGATAAAAGGTAGTATCGAACACTTCGGGTAGAACTTACATGTTTATTTTTCATTGAATGCATCCCTGATAAGTATGCGGATGTAGGATAATTTGGGGACAGGGACTTGAAAAAGTTTAATCACATAGACGGGGGGGGGGGGTGGCTTGAAAATTTTTGAGGGTACTGAGGGGGTCTGAAAAATATTCAATCGCGATTCCTCCAGACTCCCAACTTTTATTTGTGAACGCAGCCTTCATCGTATCATAAAATATATGTAAATTGACGTGAATATAAATGTCGTAGTACAGATACTCTGTCCTTGTACCAAGATTGAATGAGACAGGTTTAGGCATATCTGAGTGATGAGTTTGAACGGACGGATTGAAGGGCGCACGAAACCAAGTCCTTAAAGTCCGTGTAGGAGGCTGATAAAGTGAAGAAGTAAACTAAACGGTCTGAAGGAATCAATTAAAAATCGAAACCGCTTTAAGGGTCAAACTTTGAGAGCAATATTGATACTACAAGTAAATTCTGTATGTGTAATACACTGAAAGAATACTCATAGTAACAACAACAAAAAGTACGGCAACCGGTCAGACATTACCAAATTTTTTGCAGAAATCACAATTTTAAGCCATTTCAAGCAGTGTTTTAAATAACATAAAAACGACTACGAGTTCTGAGGAATAACTCTATACTTCGACCACTTTAACGACTTACTGAACTTTAAAACAAATATCTGAGATTACATACCGATGAATACACACCATCTTGACTCCAATCAGGCGTGAAGTCTTCTCTTAAGTCTAAATATCCGTTTCCTTAAAATTCGAACAATAACGAGTGATTAATTTAACAATGTTTGTGCTTATCAACGATGAAATACTGATATATAATCCAAAATTTGATGACAATGACAACAGGGTCTGTGGTGATGATTGTCACTATCATGACGATTACAGCGAGGTCTGTGGTGATGCTTATCATTGCATGTCGATGACAGCAAGGTCTATGGTGCTTGCTTATCACTGCCATGACGATGACAGCAAGGTCTGTGGTGATGCTTATCACTGCCATGACGATGACAGCAAGGTCTGTGGTGATGCTTGTCACTGCCATGACGATGACAGCAAGGTCTGTGGTGATGCTTGTCACTGCCATGACGATGACAGCAAGGTCTGTGGTGATGCTTTGTCACTGCCATGACGAGTGTCACTGCCATGCTTATCACTGCCATGACGATGACAGCAAGGTCTGTGGTAATGCTTGTCTGTGCCATGACGGTCACAGCAAGGTCTGTGGTGCTGATTGTCTGTGCTATGACGATGACAGCAAGGTCTGTGCACAGGGTAATGCAGACATTATTCGTCGAGAATTTGTGAATATGATCAATAAACGGAATGTATTAAACTTTTATCCTTAGATACGCCTTACGGATAATGCCTGCAGTACCCTGTAGCCTGTGGTAATGCTCACTTCCATGACGATGACAATGCTGAGTGTGAAATGTTTCATAATTATTTGTCCTTGGTGGCGATGACTAAATATAATTGTGACTGTACTTTGCATTAACAGTTGTGGTTTTCATGATATCACTGTATCGATTAGTGTTTGACAATCTCCGAAACAAAGCTTACCAAGTGTGTGCCTGAAATGGTCTTCTTTTGCGGTGTAGAAACCATAGAAATGATCAAAACCTCGCCTGTTGGGCGTGTACTCTTCCTTGCAGTGACCAAGATGCCATCTAGAGAACGAGAAGTGGGTCAAGGGTGAAACATCAGACTAGGGGAGTGTCAATGGTGGACTATCAGACTGGGGGAGGGTCTAGGGTGGACTATCAGACTGGGGGAGGGCCAAGGGTGGACTATCAGACTGGGGGAGGGCCAAGGGTGGACCATCAGACTGGGGGAGGGTCAAGGGTGGACTATCAGACTGGGGGAGGGTCAAGGGTGGACTATCAGACTGGGGGAGGGCCAAGGGTGGACTATCAGATTGGGGAGAGCCAAGGGTAGACTATCAGACTGGGGGAGTGTCAAGGGTGGACTATCAGACTGGGGGAGTGTCAAGGTTGGACTATCAGACTGGGGAGTGTCAGGGTGGACTATCAGACGGGGAGGGTCAAGGGTGGACTATCAGACTGGGGGAGGGTCAAGAGTTGACCATCAGACTTGGGGAGGGCCAAAGATAGACTATCAGACTGGGGGAGGGTCAAGGGTTGACCATCAGACTTGGGGAGGGCCAAGATAGACTATCAGACTGGGGGAGGGTCAAGGGCTGACTATCAGACTGGGGGAGTATCAAGGGTGGACCATCAGACTGGGGGAGGGCCAAGGGTAGACTATCAGACTGGGGGAGGGTCAAGAGTGGACTATCAGACTGGGGGAGGATCAAGGGGGGACCATCAGACTGGGGGAGGGCCAAGGGTAGACTATCAGACTGGGGGAGTGTCAAGGGGGGACCATCAGACTGGGGGAGGGCCAAGGGTAGACTATAAGACTGGGGGAGGGCCAAATGGGAAACATCAGACTTGGGGAGGGCCAAGGGGGGACCATCAGACTGGGGGAGGGCCAAGGGTAGACTATCAGACTGTAGGAGGACGGGATCGTCAAACGGGAAAACAAAATAAAACTCTGTGATGAGAATACGATGTTTTTCCCAGGAAGGCTACAAAATAAGGTGAAAACATGCCAAAATATGAACAAAGGCCTAATTATAATATCTCGTTTACGAAATCATTTCACAAAAATACATTATTCTATTTTTTCTATTTTGTTCGAAATGTTAGAAAATCTGCAGAATTCGTGATATTTGCTTAAAAGTTCGTTCGAACGGATCATCATCTGACATGTTTGAGATAAAGGCCTGCTCGACATTTGAATGGTAACGTATAGATTTGAATAATTTGCTTAAAATAACAGAAATGCAAATAACCTTCGACAACAAAGTCGCTGGTGGTAATTAAATGTCATGAGTATCAATGTGTGAGTAGTTAGTATGGGTCAAGTTGATAGGACATCTTATGAAGCAGATTTGCGTTGTGTGTAAATTGAGAGCAATATAATGTCCAACAGAGTGCTGCTGAGTATTAGAAAGTGCATATTTATCCAAGTATTTTTTTATCACACGTGTACTACAAACATGATAGAAATGGTCGCCATAATGATAACTACAAACTATCAAAAAGGTCTGCGATAACTTTCCTTGAAATACAAAATACAGGAGCAAGGCTTTAGTTGTATGGACAGTCTAGTATCAAACATGTCTTAGTGATCGCCAGTGAACTTTACAAATTATTGCCCTCCAAGACAGATGTCATAGTGATTGCCAGTGAACTTTACAAATTATTGCCCTCAAAGACACATGTCTTAGTGATCGGCAGTGAACCATAAAAATTGCATTGTATCAAACGAAGTAGTTTGAATAAAAATATTTACAATATACACAACATCATAGATGACGTTGCCTCCTACTGGGTCAACTATTTGATTGAAATCTCTGGAGGTTTATTTTAGCGATGATTCTGGAAAGAGACGGGACAACTTACTTTCCGACGATGTACGTTGCGTAGCCTTGTTCTTTCAGTTTCTCTGACAGCAAGGTAAAGTGCAAAGGCAAACCTGTTGGGATTTTCTTCAACGAAATTTGATGCTGAGGACGAAATGGTCGGAATAACGTGTTACGTATTGTTGAAACCAAGTTCTCAAGAACAATGATCCTGACACCAATGTAGACAATTGCTTTAAAGTTTTTGCTAAATACGCAATGTAACGTATTCTTGTACTAAGGCAACCTTTCAACGAGGTAATGCATAAATACATACATACATACATACATACATACATACATATAAAATACATATATGAACACTATACCTGAAAACCGATACGGTGGGCATAGTAACCTGTCATTAGCGACGCCCTAGAACTGAACAGACAGTGAGAAGTTAGGCTTAGTGACGAATTCGGCAGGAATGAGTGACAAAATGAGAGGAAGGAAACTTGCTGATGACGATCCTCTCAAACTGCAAAAATCAAAGAAAACCCTCAAAGCCCGACAGAAAAATACAATGGTCATCATCACTATTGTAGTATGATCACGACCACAACAAAGTCTAAGAGAGAAAAATGTGACCGATTTCGAATAGGCATTGACTTTAAATTCAGTTCTGAAGTGAATGCAAAATGCGTATATTTCAATTTCCTCCCAGGAAGTAATGGCGACGAATACAATACGTACGGAGCACACGATGGAAGCGCGTAGGATTGTGTGAAGGTGACCCCTTTACTGGCAAGGTCATCAATTGTTGGTGATTTGACGACTCCATTGTTGTAACCAATATCATTCCATCCTGAAAGCATATTCCAAAAATATGACATCAAGATAAAAACGATTAGGGAGCCGTCATTATTTACGGCCGGGTGGGTCGGAGGAAAGTGAGGGGTCACGCTAAAATGGAAAATTTCAAAGAAGGTTGCTCAAAATGTGCAGAGGAAGAACGAAGTTACTCAATTCTTGGTGGTAAATATATTGAAACACGTCTAAACTTGCACCATTGCACACTTTAATTCCTCAAAATTTTCGATGCGAGAGGGGGCATACCCCTTCTCATACTCTCCCCCTCGAGTATTCCTACAGTTTACTAGTAAAAAAATTGAAACACTTTTCAGATTGCACCAGACTGCACCATTGCACACATTAAAGTTTTCACGGGATCTAGCACAAAACTGAACAGTTGTGAATTCATCATATATATTTTAATTGTCTTCAGGCCATTCATTGGAAGCTGGCAGCTGAAGAAATGACACAAGAAGGTCACATATTTTTCATTCCTGCATATTCTTTGATCTTCAAACTCTGGCAAACTAAGAACTTTTTCTTACAAAATGTATTGTCATTGTTTGGTTGTTGAATATATCTGTATTTTGTTGTCACTTTGAATTTCATTTTGTTGGTTTCACTTCTTCCAACCTTCATAAGATAACCGATGATAATCTTGCAGGGTACATCAGGATTTGAAAGGTCTTTACTATTGCTGTATTTTTTAATTTTTACAAATACATGTATCGGTATTTAACCCCTCTAAGGGGGGAAGTCAAATTTCTGAGTTAGAGAAGGGGTTAGTCAAATTCATCATGGTTGGCCAGGGGGTGTGGAATTCATCATGGTTGGCCAGGGGGTGTGGGTTAGTCGAAATTTCGGAGTTTCCGATGAAATTCCTCCAACCCCCAAGACCGTAAATAATGACGGGTCCCTTAGACTAGTCAGGTGCAGCTGACCACACCCCATTCCGCACAACAGTTCAACCTCCGTACTACCTTCTCCCCACCACTAACAGTCCCCCATTGTCCAACATATGTTCATACTCCCACATGTACATTTCATTTATGCAACAATTTATCCATCATCCAGTGTGCGTTCGTTAAGTGAATAAATACGTATTATATCATACCAGTATATTGATGGTGCAAATACTGCGATCTGATTGGTCGAAACGCGAAAAGGACCGTGGTATATTGGCAATATACCACGGCTGGCATACGCGTGAGCTCTCAGCTTGAGCAAAAATATGTTTATGACGTTGCGCTTCATAATTGAAATATACTGTTATGATATAATAGCAATAAATCACACCCAGCGACGGTATACCACTCGATTTTGACCAGTTCACTTCATATATGCACTCGCTATCGCTCGTGCATATATGTCGTGAACTGGTCAAAATCTCGTGGTATACCATCGCTGGGTGTGCTTTATTGCTTAAAGATACGCCCATGTTCTAGTGTAAAGCTAAGTGGCTGTTGTAATACTTATCATTTAAACCTTTTGCTCTACCCTAAGTTCTATCAACCACGGCATTTCACTCCTTGTACATATTTTCCGGCATCCACTGCAAGAAATGCTCTCCCGATCGCTGTAAAAACTGAAATTTCCTCCCCGTCCACTGTTAAAATTGACTGTTTACCCCGTTCGCTTGTTAGCTTTTAAATTTGCCTGCCCGCTGAAAAATTGCACGCGAATACCCTTTTGCATGAACAGCTTCGCTGGCTGGACCTCTTAAGCTATTTGGCATGCAAATACAATATGCTAAGATGACAGGAATAAAATTTAATGATTGGTTATGACATTTTTCCTCAGTTATATATATATATATATATATATATATATATATATATATATATATATATATATATATATATATATATATATATATATATATATATATATATATATATATATATATATATATATATATATATATATATATATATATATATATATATATATACTATGTGCTCTATCCTTTGTTGGAAAGCAGCAAATTTTTACTCCAAGAGTGAGAGACCATCGACCAGTCGAAATGTTAAAAGAAAACAAAAAACTCTTTAATAGCAGTTAAAATTCACGTCCTCAAGATAGGAAGGTTGAAACAACCCTATGCTGTAGCTTTATTGGGATCTAATCTACAAACGTATGAGAAAAAAATTGTACAGAGGGCATTCATTGAATTGTTCAGCCTGCTTGGTGGCTGTTTCAAGATTAACTTGTGAACTGTCATTTTCAATGATGGGAATTTATAAGCCTTGTTTGTCGGTGTCCTAAAGGAGAAGAAAGTAATTGTATTTGCGAAGTTACACGAAACCAATCGTACTGTTCGTATCTTCCACCAACAAGAGCAGTTACCTGAACAACCTGAATGCATAAGGTCTTCATTGTGAGTTTCTACATTTGAAATGTGCTGCAAGTTTTTTTAATTAGTACTTTTACAAGAATGTTATTTGAAATACCGCATGGAATTAAGGTGAGAGATTCAGGGAATATAAAAAAAATATAGTCATTTTCTCATTACCAATCATTTTGCCGACAATTGCATTTATAACGAGACTTTGCTGAATAGAGTGTGAAAATAGACGCTCTTGTGGTTTTGAAACAGATCAAGTGTACGTTAATCATGCATGTCTTGGTTTGTTGTAGAAAAATACGACTAAACTTACCAAGATCGTCTGCCAGGATGAATAGTATATGAGGACGTTTAGGATTGTCGCAACTATGAAATTGGAGACACAGAAGAGCTGCATAGGCCTTCAAGAGATGGCGGTACATTATGAAATTAAGCGACCTACAGATGTACACTGTTCTAACTCTACTTCTCGACTGATGTCCTCTGCCGTGTCACAGTTGGTGACGGCTTTGGAACATGTGATACCAGCAGGTCTATTAGTAATTCCGGATGACATTTAACTAACACGATTGGAACTAATTTGGCCATGGGGTAATTGGATCTTGATATTTTTAAAATCTCTCAAAAATGTTAGCTGCCATATAGCTGAATTTTACAATATTACCAATTACTTGTAAAGGCAAGTGTGTAATTTACAAAGAAAGCAGATGAGCTCACATTTGCAGATTAAACAGACATTACTTCACCATTCAATTATCGCAAATTAGTTGTAATCGTGTTAACAACTATTGTAAAGAGAAATAAACACCGTTTAAACGCGAATATTTCGAAAATCTCAGTAACCCTTTAAAGTAATTTATACATTGATTTCTAAATTTCCTTCTGTTTCATAGATGTTTCGTTAAATTTTGTTACTTAGGAGCGAGTCGTCATCAGTATAGTTCACGAATCCAAATATCTATTTTTAATCTTAGCCGAACAACAGCCTCGGGGCATTTTTAATAAAAATTTATCATGTTGACCTTTCGAAAATAATAGCTGAATAATCGTTTGGAAAGCTTTTACTGAATGACGTTATCATTGGACTATTACAGACTAAAATAGAATACTTTGAACAAAAAAAATTGCGTATGCATATTAGCGATGCACGCTGAAAGTGTAGCAGCCCTGTTACTATAATCTGTCATGAACCGTGTCATATTCATACAGTCCTATATTGTGCCACGCATGCGTCTTATCTTCCAGCTTCGGTCCAGGTGAGCAAGTCCCATTGCAACAAGACGACTATAGGTGACGACCGGTTGATCACAGACGTAATGTCAAACACCGGATTAGTCTTATCTTTCAGTTTTTCAAGCTTTGCTAACATTTCTTCCACACTTTGTCGTGTACATCTTTACTGATGTCGTTGCGTTCAACGGGGCCGTCTTCGAATGTACGGTACATTAAAAAGTGTGGCTAAACTAATAAAATGAATAAGCCGAATTTGCTTTGGTTAACAAATCATGCGCCATACACTTGATCGCCAAAGTTTTTGTACTAGAACGTATTTCTTTAAAAGATGCATGAATATGAAATCCCTTCTGTGGCGATTTTTCGTGAGATTCAAATAATGATAAAGACTGTGACAAACCATATCATATTCGCCAAACAATTATTTTCATTACTTCATGTAAAACGAACATGTAGGTATCGATCGAATAATCATCTATTCAGCGTACTTTTGCTGAATCGATTATAATCGGTGGAGAACTCCACTGTTGATATTTGTCGATTTTCTTGGTAATCTGTGAACGAGATTACTTTTGTTGGGTACAAAATCACAGCAGGAAGTCCTACATTTTAAATACTAGTAGTAAAGCCTGGTATATTCTCTATAGATACAACCACTCTCTGCTTTCCTGAGCCGATAGTTTTCAGAAGGAGTTATCCAGTCACCTTAAAGCAAAAATATATATTGTGTCTTTATGGAAAGCCATGACTGGCTTAAGTGGTCTAATATCGTTGTGCTGGGCATTTAATATGTTGTGCCGGGCATTCAATATGTTGTCCTTGGCATTCAATATATTGTGCTGCGCATTTGATATGTCGTGCTGGGTATTTAAAGATCCATGAGCTGTTACTTTGGTCATTTTTTTAAAATAATGTTTGTTCTGTGTATCATCTGCATTTTCTGGTTTGAATCCCTGAACCATGGAGAAATTCTTATATTTGGCTCATAAATTTACCCTATATGAGTATAATCTGCATTGTTATTGTTCAAATTTTGTATTCAGGTCCGGACTAGAATACATTATCAACAATAATAATGGTCATTTCACGTATACAGGCTGCGTTGGCAAGCAGGACACCGAGCACTGGTACTGATGATCGGATTATGGTAAAATTCTGTAGTTGATACATTGAAACCGAGTAATGAAAATTTAATCAAACGTTACAGCTAATGTCCCTTTAATATATTGTCCTAGGTGTTCAATATATTATGCTGGGCATTTACCATATTGTCATAGGCATTCAAGATGTTGTCTTTGGCATTTTATATGTTGTTCTAGGCATAATTTTTTCGCCCTGTGAAAGGGCCATGACTTTTTTTGATTCAGCGTGATTCGCGACTTTGGCGGAATTCTCCGAAGGAAATTAACTTAAACAGTGAGGCACTGACTCAAATTAGGGGTAGAATGTACTCCTAGGCTTAATAGCCTGCCAAACTTCAAAACCCAGGCCTAGTTACGCCTAGCCTAGCCCAGGCCAATCTATTATCTGATTAAAATCTGATGTCGACATGGGTAGGTATTATTACGGTCTTTTTCATCTTCAGTCACACCCTCAATGAGGGATGTACTGCAGTTAAAGTCCGTAATACGATTGAGCCGAGCCTAGCCCGAACAACAAATACAGGGGCATCGCGAAGCGCCGAGAGCCACGTACCTGAAAACAACTTGAACAGCAAAGCCAAACCAAAGGCTACACTGTTTGTCCGGTAGAATTACAATTACAGTGGCGAGCAGATTTGACGTTTAAGTAGAGCTGGGTATGATAAGGTTGTAGTATATATTACCTACTCTGTTCCTAAATGTAAACCACTTGTTCCAAATATTGCTTCACTAGCGGCAGGTTCTCAAAGACAAAATAATAAACAGTACACAAACTCTTTTCACACTTAACAACCAGTTTCCTATTTAATTACCCACAGGCTTGTCTCATCAGTAATTAATGAAATCTCAGAACGCATTGGAAATTACAAATACCAAGACTAATATAGCCTTTACATTACTTTATTATGACTCATTCTAAGTGCCAAAGCTCCTATGTCCGTGTACTATGGCTAATCGACTACCTTCATTCAACATTTACCCGATGCAAAGTCAGTTGCCTGTGATTGGTCACATGAGAAAGCCCTCCTGAACTTGCGCCAATCAAGTAATATTTTCTTGTTGTTTTTTCACCATATTTTGACTTAAAGTAGTTGTTTTCACATTGTATACCAAGCGTGTCGTGTTGTACGGCAGTGTGTAAAACAGTAGAGCAGTGAGGTCAAGCTGCACAGGCCCATGGAAATTTGAGTGTGTTGTGTCATTTTCCAGGGGACGCAGCATGCGAGCGGAATAAGTTAGGTATTTTATTGCGTAGGAATCGCTCAGATTCTAAAGGGAGGGGCAACTTTGCGTTATTAGTTTTCAAAAGTAGATAGACCTTCTCCTTTCAGGACTCATACTTGTGACCCCCACATTTTTGACAGACGAAAAGATATAAAGGTATTGCCCCACCCCCAACGTTAAACAAGCATGAATAGAATACTGAGAACACCTACAAATAACACATGCCAATACTATTGCATCATAGGTATAAGAGTATTCACCATTACATAACCAACATATCAAATGCCCAGGACAATGTATAAAATTCCCAGAACAATATATTGAATACCCAGTACAACATATTGAATGCCCAGCACAAAATATTGAATGCCCAGCACAACATATCAAATGCCCAAAACAATACATTGAATGCCCAGCACAGCATATTGAATGCCCAGCACAACATATCAAATGCCCAGCACAACATATAGAATGCCCAGCACAACATATCGAATGCCCAGCACAACATATTGAATGCCCAGCACAATATATTGAATGCCCAGCACAACATATTGAATGCCCAGCACAACATATCGAATGCCCAGCACAATATATTGAATGCCCAGCACAACATATTCGAATGCCCAGCACAATATATTGAATGCCCAGCACAACATTTTGAATGCCCAGAACAACACATTGAATGCCCAGCACAACATATTGAATGCCCAGCACAATATATTGAATGCCCAGCACAACATATCGAATGCCCAGCACAATATATTGAATGCCCAGCACAACATATTGAATGCCCAGCACAAAATATTGAATGCCCAGCACAACATATCAAATGCCCAAAACAATACATTGAATGCCCAGCACAGCATATTGAATGCCCAGCACAACATATCAAATGCCCAGCACAACATATAGAATGCCCAGCACAACATATCGAATGCCCAGCACAACATATTGAATGCCCAGCACAATATATTGAATGCCCAGCACAACATATTGAATGCCCAGCACAACATATCGAATGCCCAGCACAATATATCGAATGCCCAGCACAACATATTGAATGCCCAGCACAATATATTGAATGCCCAGCACAACATATTGAATGCCCAGCACAACATATCGAATGCCCAGCACAATATATTGAATGCCCAGCACAACATATCGAATGCCCAGCACAATATATTGAATGCCTAGCACAACATATTGAATGCCCAGCACAACATATTGAATGCCCAGCACAACATATTGAATGCCCAGCACAACATATTGAATGCCCAGCACAACATATCGAATGTCCAGCACAATATATTGAATGCCCAGCACAATATATTGAATGCCCAGCATAACATATCAAATGCCCAGCACAACATGATATTAGACCACTTAAGTCAGTCATGGCTTTCCATATGTCTTCGTATTACAGTTTAGGTTTTAGACCACAGCGTGCTGGCTTCTCCTTCGCCTTGTGGATTACTCGGTATTGCTTCCTCAGAGGTATTCGGAATCTTCAAAATATTGACTGCACAAGACATTCATAGTTCCTTGGTAATGCATAGCATTCGTTTCGTAGAAGATGAGCTTGTAATAGCCGTTGCAAAAGCGTCTTCCACAAGTGTGTTGGTATAGAGCGACGGCTTGGATCGCCATTCCTCTGTCAGTGTCAAATTATCGATGTGAATTTAAACACAGTGAGCATGAAATGACCAATATATTTTACAATGCTAGCCGTATAATGACGATTACTGAGCGTCAAAGAACACCTAATGATGGTATTTCATAAACCTGAGAAAGAACAACAACATTATGAAAGCTTGCTGCAAATCCAGATTCTGGGAGATTATCTCTCGTCCAGTAGCAATGCAGGAAAAGAAACCAATCAGAGAGTCGGAGTTACACAAGCACAATCAACATAGCTTGATGAAACACGAACTAGACCAAGGAGATCGTCACATAAACAGCCAATCACGAGGCTTCACAAACAACAAATCAAAATGCAATATCCCAAAACTATGAAGGCAAGACTTGCAAACAACAAAATAGAAACTACGCTTTGAAAGCGTCCTCTGCAGTAGCACAGACAACACCAAGGAATGACGCAGTGACAGCGTCTTCAACACATTTTAAACATTCTAACAGCAGCGTTAGAAGAGCACAACAATCTAACATGAACATAGAACAACATAAAGTTAAGCGACTGATGGTCACATGTCTTGATAAAAAACACAAACTCTAGAATTACAAAACTCAATTAACGAGAAGAAGCAACGACAGAAAATGTACATAAGGGAAAGCAAGACTTCACAAACAAACAAACGGACACAAAAGACGCAATTACAGCATCTTCGACACAAGCAACAGCTAATTGAAACAAAGACATTCTAACAATACTGTTAGAAATGCATAACAATCGAACTCAGCCATAAAAACACTTAAAAATCAAGCGACTGATGAAGGGAAACCTCAGGGTACGAAAACGAAAGCGTTAAAGGATCATGTTGTCTCAGACTAATCGATCTGGCTTCGTCTCGCCATGGCACACTCCTTAATACATTCACTGCCAAAACACTATATGCAATAAAACACAAATAAAGCAAACAATTAACATGAAAAATAGCACAAAAAGCGATACCCCCAAACACTCAACAAAAACTTATAAAAGACACTATAAATTAAACAAACAGTTGTTGATGTGTGCAGCCACTTTCGCTTTATTACAATTGCGCGATGGTCAACTATTAGCCCTACGTCCGGTATGAATAAAGAATGTTCGGCTTGACTACGTATGCCGTAATATAGCCCTGCAAAGCAGAGCATACTAGCGCTTGTGGACGCCAGAGTAGTAGCAGAGGCCCTTTTTTATTGTACATGTAGTGTTTGGTACTGGTAACGTTTGCAGCTACCTACGTGTAAGTGTGAGTACGGTGACTTGTGTTCGCCCAAACCAATTGGGCTCATCTAGACAATTTAACTACATTAAAAACTTGGCAATATCTATCTAAGGATTGTAATTAGCAAAACTGGTAAAACAATAAGGCATGCCTAGTTGTGTGACATTCTCGCACTGTTCTCGTACGACGTAATCCTGCCATATTGGGGGCATTTTCGTACAATCAAGAAACCTTGATTTAGTAAGAAGAACTGACCTGGGTACACACACGAGCAAACCAGTCATTATTTTCCTCACTGTTGCTGCTATCATCGACAGGGTGGACATTTGACCCATTTTGACACGCCTCTTCGTAGTCAATGCAACAGTCTCCAAACTGAGGGCACCTAGGATCACAGTTACAGGCCAAATGTGACTTTCGCCGTCGGTGGATACATGCGTGCTCGCAAATGAATTGCATTTCGGTCTAAATGTTGACTCATTGAAGCAGGAATCCAGTCGTTGGGGAGTTCCTAACTGGATGCAGTCATCATACGTGTGCACCGCAAAGATACTGCCTAAAAGTAGGAGCAGGGACAAAGTACCAAACATCGTCAATTTTCGTCCTGTAAAAAATGAAAGCAGAATACATTTAAAAATAAGTCAAAAGTAAAGAAAAGAGACCAAAGCAACCTAAAATTGAACTTTGCTGTTCATTGTGGATAAATCTTAAAGTGGCACTCCCATTTGGTAACATTTTTAAAGCACATTTTTTAATGCCAACGGTCGATATTTGACGTGGCGACTGCGCGCGGATCACGAGATAGCGATAAAAACATGTCCTCCAAAAAGTAAAAGTTTGAATTCCGGTGGCCCACCTAAATTCAGCTTCCGAACATCGAACGTTCGGCACTGGGGCCATTGTCAACTAAGCTATGGAGTACGAGTCTACGCTTACGCTGCTGTATGCCACAGTACCACTCGCGTCGGTAATTGGTCATGCCCCCTGGGGGAAAGCCGAGTCTTACTGACTCTGAGAAAAAACGGAAAACAAAGTTTAATTCCACCAGAATTTGCATAGGTGACCTAGCACAGTTACGTGCGGTTGATACATAGCGGCCGCCGAGTGGTATGCATAGACGCATACCACGCGTGCGGCGTTCTGTGTGGCAGACGACAAAATGTAGTCATCGGAGGCGGCTAATATTTGACAGTAAAAACTGATGTTTTTTGTGGTATTGGTTAAAAATATAGTACAACTGTTTTACAATAATGAAAACGACAAAACTAAGGAGAAGTTTTACAAAACTTACCTGAGGTAATGGCATAATGCTGTGTATAAATCTTTGCAGTGGGAATTAAATTTATTGCGTCGTTCGAACTTATAGTAGACTCCGTAGAATATCGTCAATCAGCACAACAACAAACCTTCGGGGGATTTCGGGTCAAAATCTGTAACGATCGTAAAACTTCGGGATGTGAAAAATACGCTAGGGAAATGACATGTTTTTATCGATATCTCGCGATCCGCGCGCAGTCGCCACGTCAAATATCGACCCTTGGCATTGAAAAAAATGTGTTTTAAAAATGTTACCAAGTGGGAGTGCCACTTTAAGACGGAATCACAAACGGTTGACATTCTGTCTCACAAACTTACAGGATAAGGCTAGTGTCACATAACACAAGCTAAATTGTAAAAAAATCAACGAAAACGTCAAAGCTTTCATCAGATATAAAACGTTGTCTTATTAAAAAAGGACTAAATATTATCATCCTGTGAAAGAGTTTGCGATTCGCCGACTGTATAGTACATCCTGTCAGAAATATAAAGAACAACGATGATAAAACTCGTGTAACATAGATACTGGGCAAGACTATTCGTAGAGGCATAAACATAGAGACACATAGGAACTGCGTGCAGAATCTTGGTAAGAAAACATCTAACAAGTAGTTGAAGGTATCCAAATAACTGAATCAAATAGGCAATGACATATCTCACCGGAATTAATAGTCATGACCGAAAATCATCATCCAAAATTAAGAAAAAATTTAAAATCTTCGATCTTACAAGAAAAAAATAATAATATTTGTCGTCTGAGTTTCTTACTTCTCTTACTCTCTTTCTTTCACCATAAGTTGAGTTTGATGTAGAAACTAAATTCATTTTGTGAACAACAAATGTAATAGATTGTAAATAGAAGAGCCCATCTGGAAATGAGTTGCTCGAGCTCTAATGCATCAACCAAAGACGAGGCTTCTTTTTGGAGTTAGAGCATGGCAATTAGCAAGGCTGTTTCCAATTTCCACTACACTTCCAATCACTGGTTTATGCACATGTACTCCATCACATGATGATTCTTAAAGCTATACTTTATGTCACGTTTTTTTTCTCAGATTACATTTAAGTAGTATGCGCCTTGAAAGCTAAAAACTTACACATTTGCTCAAACTTTCCTCACTGAATATTTCAACCACTCTCTTTCAAATTTAAGAGTAAAATTGGGTAAAATTTTCGTACTAGCAAAACAAATTACCAGATTCAAAATGGCCACCATCTCTGTGTTAACTGTATGGGGAAAAGTAAAATTTACGAATTTCGAAAAACTAAGACGGTGAAAGGTTTTTATACACCAATACCTCTAAAATGAACTCCCACATGTTGTAGGTCAGAAAAAGTATTGTAAAAGTTTGAGAGTCTGATATCTGTCCCCGAGGTGCATTCTACCCTAATAATAAACATGCCTCGAGATTAGAAATGAGACGATTTCCGTCATTGTACACCATGTATACTTTTTGTACATAAACGACGATAATCTTCTATGATGCTTACATATATTTCCTAAGGTGAAAAGTTTCCGTAATTTCGAATAGTGTTGTGTTAAATATTCATTTTCCAGGGCGGGGGCATCTTTTAGCGACGCTTTGAATTCCACATTTAATTGCATCAAATTGTTAGACTCTGAGTTTGTGTAAACGGTGTTGTACTTTAGATAGTCTGCATGGATATATTTAAGGATGAATACTGTTATATTATAAAATATTAAAAATAATTTACAACGTGTTAAAGGTACTTTATAACCTTAAACTTTACAAACATGATCACAGTATTTGTTAGTCTACTCATTTATTGTGCACCTTCATAGTGCCATATATCGGATTTACATGACCACATCATTTTACCAAATATCATGCGGCTTTTATCTGTAGTACTGTGTCGTCTCTTGAATTCCTGAATTTCAATGTGTGTCTTGCTTGAGTACACACACCCACTATTACATCTGCTTTCTGTGAACTTGCACATGCACTTCGTACACGTCAATAAGGCGGCCACTTGTCCTGAATGTAAACCCATTGAGTGTACGTGTGCGTTCATATCATTTTTAGCTCACGTGTGTAAACACGTGGGCTATTGTCATAGCGATGTCTGTCTGTCTGTCCGTGTGTGTGTGTGTGTGTGTTAGTGTGTGTGGTGTGTGTGTGTCTGTCTGTCTGTTTACACGATAACTCAAAAACGCATGTACGGATTCAAGTCAATTTGGTACACAGGTACCATGTGCAACTTGCAAGAACTGATTAGATTATGGTTAGTGTCGCTTGCATATTAATGAAGTTATGCAATATCGTTTTTTTTCCGTACAATGGTTTCCCTATGGAGACGGTAATGACAGTGTAGACATATATCAAGAAATACTGCACAAAATTTCATGAAACTTTCCACAGATGACAATCTAAGAACATTATGATGATACTGTGAGTGTCATGTCAATTATCTTCTCATTTGCATATTTAATGAACTTTTGTTATCAGTGTCATAACTCTGAAATTCCTGCACCAAACTTGATGTACTTGCAACAAATATTGATCTGATATATAATATCTAACTATACTTAGAAGCATTAGCCAGTGTCAAGTTAAAAAATAGCTCATTTGCATATTTTATGAAGGTTTGTAATTAGTCATATAACTCCGATATAACTTCACCAAATGTGATGAAATCTGCTGCAGATACTGATCCGACTGATATCTAACTGTAGTGTAAAGCATTTAGTAGTGTGAAATTAATTAAGGGTTCATTTGCATATTTAATGAACTTTTGAATTAGGTATATAACTCTGAAATTACGGCACCCAAGTCAGTGAAATTGGGTACAGATATCGTTTTGATAAATATCTAACAAATAGGTCATTTGCATATTTTATGAAGTTTTGTAATTAGTGATATAACTCCTAAATAACTGCACAAAATGTGATGAAATCTGCTGCCGATACTGATCCGACAGATATCTAATTGTGGTGTAGAGCAATTAGTTTGTGAAGTTAATTAAGGGTTCATTTGCATATTTAAGGAACTTTGTAATTAGTGATATTACTCCAAAATTACAGCGTTAAATTTGATGAAACTTGCTACAGATGTTGATCTGATAAATATCCAGTTGTACTGAGAAGCATTGAGCAGTGTCAAGTTAATAATTAGCTCATTTGCATATTTCATGAAGTCTTATAATTAGTCATATAACTCCGAAATAACTGCATCAAATGTGATGAAAACTGCTGTACATACTGATACGACAGATATCTAAGTCTGTTGTAAAGCATTTTGTAGTGTAAAGTTAATTATGGTTTATTTGCATATTTAATAAACTTTGTAATTAGATATATAACTCTGAAATTTTGGCACCAAAATTTTGTGAAACGTGCTACAGATATTGATTTGATAAATATATAATTGTGCTATGAATCATTGAACAGTGTCAAGTTAATTTAGGGTTTATTTGCATATTTAATGAAATTTGTAATTAGTGACATTACTCTAAAATTACAGCATTAAATTAAATAAAACGTGCTACAAATGTTGATCTGATGGATATCTAATTGTCCCATAAAGCATTGGGCAGTGTCAAGTTAATAAACAGCTCATTTGCATATGTAATTAGTGATTAAACTCTGAGAGTACTGTGCGAAGTTGAAAAAACCTGCTACATATAGTGATAACATATAACTCATTGTTCTGTGAAGCGCACTACTATTAATGAACCTGTTGTAAAACACGTGAGCATATTCAGTTCATATCTGGTTACATTTGTATCTCGTTGCAGTTGGTACTTTTGCAGATGCTCGGCGTTGCATTAATATTTATGAGGCAGTGAAACTGACATTACACGAGATTATTTTTTCAAATGTTAGAGATGTTCAACGTGTTGACTGTTCATTCGCAGGTTTACTAATTATTACACTGGTTGCAATAGTAGCATTGTGAATCCTCTAACCATTGGAGCATGTAGTGTTCATGTGCATGCGTAGCATTCGCATACAAAAAAAGCGGCAACAGGTATTTGATGAATGAAGATGCTGACATCCAGTAGAGTGGAAATTAACGAACTGCAATGCGAGATACTTCGCACTGTTCTCACAACATCCTGTGGATGTGCCTCTCTCTAAATCATTTTTACTCCAGAGACTGAGGTGACTGGATTTAATCATGTAATGTAAGTAGTAAAATCAGTAATGCGCCCAAAAAAATTACATGCTATTATAACGAAATGTGCAATTACATTAGAGTCATAGAAATGTGTAACTTACTCGATCAAATAAAGTACTGCTGTGCTAGAAATGTCTCAGAGGACATTAAATTGAATTAACGACGGTGAGGGCGCATTGAGTAGTACCCTGTCGAGTGTTTCAAACTTTTGACCAGGAAATTCAGGATTGTTTTGACAGTTATATTTACAATTTACTCATATAGGATTGGACGATCGTGATTGAAAATGTGTGTCCGAATAGCAAAGGCTACCTTCTTTCTTTATACAGCGAGCATTCAGGTTTTTAAGGTAAGAACAACTTTACTGTTCAAGATGGGTGGCGTTCTTAACTTAGATAGAGGTATGTTTTTCACCAGTCGTATAATGTCAGGATGATTTGAGTAAGGGCTAAATTTATTACCACTCGTATCGAGTGAATGGAATTCTTGATACGATATATCAAAACGTTATTAAGGACAAAACGAGTAAATGCATCGTGATTAAATGGACTTGATTACCTGAGCTTGATATGGCACTGTATAAGAAATTTAGACATGAAAATCCACGTATACGAATTGGACGTAGAACTTGAAGGATACATAAGAACGCACTTCAGACACTTGAACAACCATCTATCTTTGAACGTCTTATCCAGCTTTAAATGAATGTGAAATGAATAGGCCATTTTGTCACGTGTTTGAAATGATTCTAAGTGATACACTTTTACAAACTTTGTTATATGTTCTTCATTTTGTGCACGTTTTTTTCAAAGTTATTTTCTTTCACGAGGGCCTTTATCCCTGCCACGCATTGTGAGATAATAAGTCAATTACCCCGCCATTAGTGTAAACAAACGATTGGCATTCAATTCAATGGTTGTATAAAATATTATCAGCGTTGAGTGCTTTGTTTTTTATCAATAAAAAATCTTCAAAAACTTTTTCCAGCAAATTTTGTATAGTTTTGAACCTGATGTTCTTAAAAGATGGAAACCATTATTTATTCAGTTATATCACAATTTCAATTTTTATGAGAAATTTGCCTTTTAGATAAATAGCACTTAGTCATCTGTCGATTCCACGGTTTATGCTTGTGGTTTGATGGTCACCCTGTTTATCGAATTCTGAAATCCATTGTAGTATCGTAGGGTGTATGGCATAGGTACTGTACATTTCCACTTCACTTTTCCTTGGAACCAGACTTATGAAAAACGGCCACTTCGTACGTTTTCATTCATACCGTATGGCATACACAGCCGGAAAAATTTTTACCCTGTGATAGACCCTGTACAGACCCTGATTTATTGTCTGTTATTATTGTCTGTTCCATCACTATATTAGAGGACTGTATACAGCAATGCGAATACAGACCTGTTACAGGGGCAGAGATTTTTTTAATGTGCACAATTATGCCCACTCCTGAAATCTGACAAATTTTCAGAACCCTGTAACAGGCCCTGTAAATTTAACATTGACACACCACTGTTTGTACAGCAGTATTTCACTCATGGTCACAGCAGCTGGATAAAGTCAGAAATTATATCACTGTATACATTCCTTTAATAAAAGCCTGATACCTGTTCATACACCCCTGATATCTGAATCAATTTTACAGTCCTGTATTAGAAGTTATTTCTTAGAGACTGTTACAGGTACTTATCAGACCCTGTTACAGGCATGTACTGAAATCTGCCTGTAGTATTCTTGCTGTGTAGAGTGACTGTCACAGAGTACGTCATTCTCGATACTTCGAATATCTCAGGACTTACCTTATATAATCACTCACTGTCTGTGGTGATCGACAGGCAAGGCAAAAGAGTATTCCTCTATCGTGCATGTTTTTTCACCCCCACTATAGAACGATGTTATATTCGCCTATTATATGCTGATGCAAGTTAAATTTTCAGAGTTGCCGAATTTCAAGGTTACATACGTGGAGAAGGGTAAATGTTGTCACACAAAGTCAGGTTTACAACCTGTGTTCGTCATGGGGACATGAATAATTGAAAAAATGTGAATGACAAACTGTATTCATGACGTTTATATCGATGTTCACATAGGTCGATGACTTCCATAAATGACACATTTATTAGCAAAACGCAGGTAGTGGCAATTGGGCGAGGGAATGAGGTTTAATCTTTCAAAGGGCTTTGTCAACGATGAAAACTAGTCTGCAGATGATTATATTTCGAAAGTCTGCCTTATACCATTTTCCTGAAAGAAGTCTTGAGCCTGGAAATTTTTGAGTGATCGGAAAAAGTTTGTAAGCCGATTCTCTTCAGAAACATTAAAAGTAATTGCATTTGTTAGAATCGTCGTCTGAGTGTATACCCTTTTCTGAGCTATGTTTCGCGCCTTAGCACGGTTCTGATGGATGCTTAATAAAATTAATAAAATAGAGATTTTACTTACTAGATCATTACATTATTATAATCATAAGCAAGATTTATGAAGATAATATGATAATATTTATGTAGATAATATCATAATATTTAAGATGGCATTTCGAGAAACTAAATTTTGGTATTGAAAGAAGTGTTTGAAGAAACTAATTGATTGAAGAATTGGTAAAACAGTACCCTTCTCGTCACATCAAAGGCTTGGTCGATTTTTTTTTAATCAAAACCACTGGTCAGACAGCTTTGATATTTTGTATACAGGCCCCTTATGATGGTCTGAGTCAGATAATCTCATATAGTGAGAAACTATACAATTGTGCATTTTAGGAGCAAATTTTACTAATTTTAGGAAAAAGTTCTTTCTCAAGAACTGCTGGTCTGATACAATATAGCTTTGCAATTTGGTATGCTAGTCCCTAGGGACGACCTAAGCTAAATCAGCTGTTCAAAATTGGGGAACTCATAAGTTTGTATTTTTGGAGCAATGTTTTAGTCCGCGATCTTACACGACCTATACCAACCTCAGATAACTTTGAAGGCGTTTTGAAAACTAAAAGAATTATAGTCATATTTGGTATCAATTTGTAGTGACCTTTGATCAAGAAAAGAAATCTGATGTTTTTTTTGATATTATGGATCAATGTTAGCAAATATATTTCACGAAGGAAACCCAAACACTGATAAGGGATTTGGATCCATAAGAATGATAGATGGCAAGATGTACCCTACCATGGATACAAACTCTGGTATATACGCACAGTTGACAGGTCATTAATTAGTAATTAAATCATCACAACATGGGGTACAGCCAAGTGCAACTCATACATTGTATTAATAGGATGGCCACTTATGGATAATATCAGGCCACTCCACCACACAAACACAAAAAACAACAATTATCCCTCAGACACAATATACATGTGCTCCTTCCAAAATTGGAATTTACCAGTGATCACTTGACAAATGAACAGTGGTTTTTGCTTTGATCACAACTTGCAACTTGCAGTAGATAATGTATACTTCCATTAAATTTTGCTTACAATAATTGTCAATCATAGTTATACATCTTTACCAGAAACCAACAAGTATTCACATTTAATGTTACACATACTACTTTGTGATTAAATTACCGAAAAAATTTGAAGAAGAGTTTACCTGCGTGCCTGAAAAATATCACATATTTGTCAACACATAAACTGCATTGTTGGATGATTGTCTTGTAGAGATCATAACTGTGAACAGTTTCGATTAAAACAGATGCATACATCTGATGCCACAGGCTTCATGGTAGGGATAGGTTTGTAAATAGTGAGCAGATTAATCTTTTGGAAGGAACCATTCGATCCACGGAAAGGGGTGATGAAAACCTTAAAATGATACATATCCTTGGATACTGCGATTTCCTTAAAAAGATAACAAGTTAAAAACACTCTATCTTATATTACCCTTGTAAATCTTCCAGTGACCAAGTCTAAGAAACATAAGTGTATCTGTAACCATTAGAAGAAAAACGCATGGATATATCATAATTCATTTGTCCAGGTAAGTCAGCTATTTCGACACTAGTCAGAGATGTTTTCCTTCTGTCTCTTTCATTCTATGCTAAAATTCAGTACAAGTTGCTGGTTAGCCAATACAATACGGAGGTCGGAGTGAGAAATGAAATTTGAGTCACAAAAAAAACCAGTTGATGAGCAAATTTTAACTAACCCTCGATAACAGCTACGCAACTTGTGGACAAAATGATTATGGATCATTGTGTGAAACCTTTCACCCAAACTCATCACATACTATATTCGTTACACACATTGATAAAATTACAAGTTAAAAGAAAAAATAAACTCTTGCATCAACCGTTGTTTATGGACTGAGTTCTGACTGCAGCACATTATCCGCCATCCTGGTACTTTCAAATCATTAAACTTCTTAGAACACAATTTATTTGTGCTAAACGTCTCACGTTTATCGTTAAGGGGGCAATATTGTTCGTTCGTTAACACCATCCTGGTGAGTACACATTGTTAAAATACTTTGGTGAAGATTCATTCATCGACGGGAGGTCAATAGCGGGAACAGCCTCCTCTTCTAGTTCTCTCAGTCGGGTCATCATTTTATCCACTTTTTCACGCATTTCTGCACTGAGATCAATGCGTTCGGTCGGGTCGTCTGCAAAAGACAAAATTAAGAATGACGACCTTTCACTATATTTATCATTCTTGTTCAAAACTCTGTAGATTCTGTGGTATCATGCTCTACTCAAATGACATGTTGTCCTGAAGTATATATTGGAACTAGTATTCAGATCTCAGCATCATATACTCTACAGTTTAAAGGGAGAGGTCGTCCCGTCTGCGGCTGCGCGACTTTCTTGTTGAGAAACATTGCCTCTTCCAAGAAATTGACTACGAATGCCGTGAAAATCTGAAGCAAGTTTCCCGTTATAATAAAAACACATTCATCTACTCACTATACCTTATCACTAACAAAGGTAGAGCCGATGCGACGTGTGAAAATGCCTTCATTCCCTTTATATTGTGTTTCACAACTTAACAATTTTAACCTCCGCTGCATCGGGTATATATGAGATCTGGGTGGCACGAGCTGCTGGGACAAGCAAGGTGAAATGCAAGCTAAATGCTATAATATGTAAATTATTGATGTAAATTTCTCAATGAGTACCCTACTCCTTTAATTATTCCATTTGGTTCGTCATTTTACACCTAACTCCGTTTTTCTGCCATCTAACGCTTTTCGTTTGCTAGTTGAAGTCTGTTCTCATATCGCTATTCAACGTACTGAAGCAGGCGTGAGTTCTCGAATCAGAGAGATGCGCAGTCGTACTTCGCACACTGATAAAATATACTACACAAGATATGACATGTTGTAAGGGTAAAGACGTTTTGTGATGTTTTCTTTTCTATACCTTGAATACCTTCGAAATGTCAAAATGAAACGGTAAAAGTTACGCATTTGGGGCAACATGAATGTCTGACTCAACAAAATGCTGTACAGCATACTTGGATTTGTAGTCAGGTGGAGCAGCCAGTGGGACATACACTGTAAAAATATCGCCTTCTTTTTCGATTCTGACCTTGAAAGAAATAAGTGGCATATTCTTGTACTTGTGTTAAAAGGGATTTCCTTCTAGAAATCCACTTAATTGCTAAAGATAAGATCCAAAGGGATGTCCTCGGCCATTTATAAATAGGACACTTTCCGAAAAATAACCGGTAAAGAATTGCAAAGATGTGTTATTTAAAAACCCACCGCGTATGTTGAACAGCATTGTATAGTGTCCCGCAATATGTGTTTTTGTGTAATCAGGAGCCCATCCATTCTCAGGAGGAGGTATCCAGTCACCTTGAATCAGAAAAAAGTCATTTCTGAGAGACATTCCACATTTCATATGAGTCTTTTCTTGATTAAGTTGAAAGGGATACTCATAATTTGATTACTTCAATTAACACTGACTTTCAGAATATTCTACCGGAAATTTACTTGTTAGCTCACGTGTGTAAACACGTGGGCTAATGTCATAGCGATGTCTATCTGTCTGTCCGTGGATGTGTGTATGTTATTGTGTGTGTGTGTGTCAGTCTGTCTGTTTACGCGATAACTCAAAAACCCCTGAACGGATTGAAGTCAGATTTGATAGACAGGTACCATATGCTACTTGCAAGAAGTGATAAGATTTTGCTTAGTGTGGCTTGCATATTAATGAAGTTATTCAATATCGTTTTTTTTCCGTACAATGGTTTCCCTATGGAGACGGTAATGACAGTGTAGATATATATCAAGAAATACTGCACAAAATTTCATGAAACTCTTCACAGATGACAATCTCAGAACATTATCATGATGCTGGGAGTGTCATGTCAATTGTCTTCTCATTTGCATATTTAATGAACTTTTGTTATTAGTGAGATAACTCTGAAATTCCTGCACCAAACTTGATGATGCGTGCAACAAATATTGATCTGATATATATCTACTTATACTTAGAGGCATTGGGTAGTATCAAGTTAGTAAATAGCTCATTTGCATATTTTATGAAGTTTGTAATTAGTCATATAACTCCGATATAACTGCGCTAAATATGATGAAATCTGCTGCAGATACTTATCTGACTAATATTTAACTGTGGTGTAAAGCATTTAGTAGTGTGAAGTTAATTAAAGCTTAATTTGCATATTTAATGAGCTTTGTAATTAGGTATATAACTCTAAAATGAGGCTTACAGCGTTAAATTTGATGAAACTTGCTACAGATGTTGATCTGATAATATGCCAATTGTACTGAGAAGCATTGAGCAGTGTCAACTTATTAATTAGCTCATTTACATATTTCATGAAGTTTTATAATTAGTCATATAACTCCGAAATAACTTCATCAAATGTGAAGAAAACTGCTGCATATACTGATCCGACATATGTCTAAGTGAGTTGTAAAGCATTTAGTAGTGTGAAGTTAATTAAGGGTTCATTTGAATATTTAATAAACTATGTAATTGGGTATATAACTCTGAAATTACGGCACCAAGCATTGAGCAGTGTCAAGTTAATAATTAGCTCATTTACATATTTCATGAAGTTTTATAATTAGTCATATAACTCCGAAATAACTTCATCAAATGTGATGAAACTGCTGCATATACTGATCCGACATATTCTAAGTGAGTTGTAAAGCATTTAGTAGTGTGAAGTTAATTAAGGGTTCATTTGAATATTTAATAAACTATGTAATTGGGTATATAACTCTGAAATTACGGCACTAAATTTGGTGAAACGAGCTACAGATATTGATTTGATAAATATTTAATTGTGCTATGAAACATTGAACAGTGTCAAGTTAATTTAGGGCTCATTTGCACTTTTAACGAATTTTGTAATTAGTGATATTACTCTAAAATTACTGCATTAAATTAAATGAAACGTGCTACAAATGTTGATCTGATGGATATCTAATTGTCCCATGAAGCATTTAGCAGTGTCAAGTTAATGAATAGCTCATTTGCATATTAAATAAAGTTTTCTAATCAGTGATTAAACTCTTAGAGTACTGTGCGAAGGTGATAAAATATGCTACATATAGTGATATAACAGATATCTTATTGTTCTGTGAAGAGTACAAATATTAATAAACCTGTTGTTAAACACGTGAGCATATTCAGTTCATATCTGGTTTTTGCAATTTTCTGTTTCATTCGTTGTAAATCCAATACTAATGTGGAAAACAAACATGGCCCAATGACATCAGGGTCTCCCATATACACAAGTTGGCATGAGTTGTACTGAAACATTTATTTTGAAATATTCGTACTTTATTAAATGGTGTATTTTATGCTTACTTGGACTTCCAGCTTGTCCATGTATAAGTTTGTAATCGCCTACCCTGCAAAGTAACATAGACAATTCAGTAATCAGCAGGATTAGCAATATTTGCATTGCAGAATAATGTTCTCACGTCCTTTGT